>NC_139344.1:236379519-236499519 GCF_055883805.1 Amblyomma maculatum
CCGATGTCCGGACGGACATCAGTCTGTCCGTTTTTGATCGGCGATGTACCACGTGCATGTCAGTGTTTATTAGGTGCAGAGGTAATTTATTTACACGCGCTGTGCACGAAAATAAGTCACCGACAATTTGTTATGAGACTGCACTACAGAGCTCAAAACACGGAAAATGGGAATGCACATGATGTAGTTTTCGCATGTTGGAATGGACCGAAAAATAAGGGCCCAGCCCACACCGCCGAGATGCGCAATACTACAGGTGAAATGGTTCAGGTTTCTGTAAAATAGCTGCCTGGCACAGCACCTTCCTAAATGTTCAGGCTTTGTACTATTGTTGAAGGCCACTTTATCATTAATAAAGGAACAAATATGCGTCATGTGTTAATGACTAGTGCTTTTTCAGTATATTATGTTCATTTTTTTTGTTTTTCTTAGTTTCCTTTGTTTTTCATGCTAGACAAACACAAATGATACACTTTTAAACTTGTCAGTTCAAAGCTGAACATGAATATCTGTCATGCATGTGACAGCTGTAATGCTGGAAAGGTCGACGTGTATAGCATGTACGTACACGCTGCAACATCACTGCGGCACATTCGGCTGCTTGCCCCAAGGTAGTGATGTTTAATGCCAATGATGACAGTGACACTTTGGTGCAGGTGAAATGCAAATGCATCTATTTCCTGCGAGATGTCAACGCATAGTACAAAGCCCGGGCAGTCAAATTAGTCTGGAGCTTTCCACTACAGTATTCTTCATAGCTACATATGTCACTTAGCATGTGAAACTCTACATGCCAATGGTAGGATGTGTTGTTTTTTAGATTTTGTAACCTCTCATCGATGTTTTGCAACATGTGGCTAATTTTAGTTCTCAAAAAGTTGTTAAAGATGAAACCGAAGCAGTTCTTGGCATGGTTTCCTGCTTGGATTAATTTGCGAATTGCAGTTCTTTGAAACTTGCATCAATTCTGGACAGTTCAAATAGCAGGCAGTTGAATTACAGGAATGATATGGATCATGCATTTCAGTTCTCACAAATGGAAAGTAACGGTTCCCTCCAAGCATGCATAGGTGCCCTTAGACAAATACATACTCGGGTGTGGGATTGTGACACATATCAAGGGTCGACAGAAGGCCATGTGGAGCCAGTGTGATATTCTTCATGAAGGCTAAAATAAAATTGTACAACAGCTGCTGTACCATGCAGAAAAAAACTGGTCAATTTGTGTGTGATTAACTGACCATGAATAGCATCTTACTCAGAGTACGATCTGATATATAATATCTGGTTTATCATCCCAAAACGACTATGGCTATGAGGAACACAATAGGTGAGGGCTCCAGTATAATTTCGACCACCTGGGGTTCTTTTACATGCACTGACACCGCACGGTGCAGGATGGCCTATTGTTTCACCTCTATTGAAATGCCCCTGCTGTGGCTGGAACCAAATCTGCATCTATGGGTTCAACAGCCAATCACTATAACTACTGAGCCAGCACAATGGGCCAAGTAACAAAATGCATGCCATTACAGTTCCTTCGAGCCTGTGATTTCCTTCACAGAACTAATGTATACAAGGAAAAGTAAATAGCAAGAATACACTAGTTTTATAGCACATTATAGTAACATTTCAGCAGACATTCTCTAGGAAGAAAATTCTCATGATGTTTCTTGAAAGAAGGCAGCAGAGCAGGTAACAATAACACAAAGCGTAAGAGGCACACACAGGCACACATGGACAATGCAGTGTTGTCCTTGTGTGCGTGTGTGTGCCTCTTACGCTTTGTGTTGCTACCTGCTCTGCTGCCTTCTTCCAAGAGATGTGTGACCAACTAGCTCAGCGTTCGACTCTATTATTACTCTTAATGTTTGCATGGAAACCATGAAACAAAACAATGCACTTACTGAACTCCAATTGTTAATGGGCAAGGTTGCATCTATTCTACTACATTGCACTTATCACAAAACCACTAGCCCCATCTGCTTTGGCCGATCACTTTATGAAACTAATGGAGACAGATGTCGCACACCACAGACTGGACGTCTCGCAACATGTCTCTGCATACGTTGCATTTCAATTTCATGCCTTTCCACTAGCTTCAACTGTTGCCAGCATTACTAGTCACCCATCTTTTCTGAAATTCGTTTTTACACTGTTGGGATCAGCATCCTTGTTAACGATGGTCTCTGGCATTCTCGATGCTATCATTTTCACATCTTCCTCACCTGGAAGAACGAAGAAAATGACAAGCCTTGAGCAGAGAAAAAATTAAGGAGACTCCTAATCTCCACTTGTAAGGGTATGATGCACCAGCGTTAATGGCTCTTGTCTGCAGATCCCATTGTGTATTCCCGTTAATTTACATGCCCTGTGCTGCAAACGTAATTAATAAATCCTTAATTCATGCCTCTGTTATCTCAGACATACTCATTAGCATGTGGTCGTAGGCTGCCCTGCTATGTGATAGACAACCTGGCATAGACCTCTGTAAGCCTCATGTTAACCAAACTGTACAAACATGCCTCCATGGCCCAGGAGTAACCTTTCTTAATCGGAGCTGAAACGCCTCAGAACATATTTCAAATATAACTTTGTAACAGCTCCTGCCATGTCGTGTGGCATCGTGACATTTGGCTCGTGGCACTTTTGGCTTGTGCACAGGGCTCATCTGTTAAATACTGGTTATGCATGAAAAATACATTTTCACACAAACTGGTGGCAAATGGTCAAGTGGTGCACTGCAGATTCTGAAATGTATACCTATATGCATGCAAGGATGGCATCATCACATAACATGATCAAGAGTTCTGTCAGTACCTGCAGTTACATGGCATTTCAATTCCCATTAAAGGACCACTTCAGACAATGGTTGTTGTTACCACAAGACCTGTTCTAACAGCATACTGACGCCATTCCACTGAGCAAATGGACATGTACATGCATACTCTAGATAGCTCATGATTGTGGATCTCATTTATTTCTATGACTTCCAAGAAGTTCCTGTCGTCAGAAAGCCTAAACTTTATGAAATCGGGACAGCTGTCTTGAAACGTGATGAAAAGAAATAACCAGGTTACCTTGCCACAATGCTAAATTACAGAGGGTGAATATGCTGCATGAAGATACCAAGAAGCTTGTACAAAGAAAAGTGAGAGTGAAATAGCAGGTTTTTTGAAACATTGAAATAAACTACAAACTATACTTTGTCAAACCTGTCATCGAGGGATGGAAATCATGCAGTCATCAAAAACACAACATGGAGGACATTTTAGGTCATCTTCACAAAACACATACCCACACCTGACACACAGCTTCATACTTATGAAAGAGGACAAACCGATATGCAAGGACTGTGGAGATGAACTAACAATAAACCATGTCTTACTTACATGTGCGCCAGAGTCGAGAAAATAAGAGGAAAACATTTTGTACAATTTTGCAACAGATCCCTTCCCATTCAAGCATGATCCTAGGAGAGGCGTGCAAATTTCCTGCATTTTTGGTTTCCTAAAATGTTCCTAAACAAGCTACAGCCTAAAAAACATTTTAGCATTTACACACAAAATAAATACATTAAACCTTGTTCTTGGTGCATGGTAGCATTAGTCGCTTATGCACCATAAAAATCAACACAACGCTGTAAGGTATACTTTGGTTAGCTATGTTATACGAGATAAGCTTTCGGTCTGGTGTGGCCCCTAATCACCTGACAGCGCTGTCTTGAGGTCTATGTCCCTATTTCAATAATTTTAAAAACTGAAGGCGATTTTACAGATCTCTAAAGTGGCGCGGATGTTTGGTTTCGACTGGAGTGCTCAACTGCTTCATCAGCGTCCGCCTGCTTTGACAGCCTGGAGTGAAACTGTTAAAGAGAACACATTTTTGAACATTTAACGTGTTTCTGAAGGCGTTGCTTTCAATTACGGGGCCGACAAAAAGCAGCTAATATCAAACGCCACCTAGGTAGGGTTTCTAGCAAGACAGCGGTGTAGCGTGGAAAATCGCTCCGCCGGTCCATCGCTGGCGCCGCCGACTTGAGGCGAACTGTTGAAACTTATAGCTACTGACCACACCTGAAACACCTAATTGTGCATGGTTAAGGCAGAATTTCTCTAACACTGAGCACTGGTAGCTATAGATTTCGCGCCGATGAAAATCCGTCCTCTCTTCAATCATTGATACGTCCACGGTTGATCGATGTGTGGTTGTAGCAACGATCACTTGCATGGCACACTCTGCAAAATTCCAAGAGTCAGCTTCTGCAACGAAATGCACAGCGCCCATTTTCTACCGCGTACCTAAGTCCGGCGACGTATGCATATCTCCCGCTCGTTTCAAAGCTGCGGCCGTTCAGTCGGGTCACGCCGCCAGCTGGTGGAGCTGATCAGTACGTCGCATCGCGCCTGCAGCTATGTGCGTGACAAGCGATGCTTGCCGTACCCAATCCTGAGTAAAGACCGTGATCTAATGGATGAACTCTGCGCAGTACCTCATTGAGAGTCGCGGCTAACTGATATCATAGCGTAACAAGCGGAGTGCGCACATACGCGTTCGACGTGCATTATAGCCATGAGCCTGTATATCGACGTCCGCCGTACCTTTACGAGAATCGAATGGGTACGTCCGACGTATATTCAGACACTTCGTTTTTTTTTTATAGCTTTCGAGCATCATACCCAAGGAAAAACTATTGCTGGAGATGCCCCGCAGTTTGTGGCACAGTGCTCAAGTGCATTAGCAGCGGATGCTGTTTACGCATTGATGCAAACGCCGCAGGAAAACGAATTCATGATGCATAAGCAGCCAAGCTTCGTTATCTGGGTCGCCGACCGCCGATGCTGCAGGCACAGGTTTCAGCTTGATTCTAATCGTATCAGGCAAGTAAATTGCCGAAACTGATATTAAAAACGATACAGTTATGTACTGTCTGGAATATAACAGCCGAATAAGCGAGCGGATTAACCGATAGAAAGATGTTACGATTCGCGTTTAGTGTTACAAGTTGCAACAGTTAGAACGCAGTTCTGGATAAAATCGCATACGTTCCTACTGTTTGCTCCCAGAGACACTGCTTTTATCTTTTTAGATAGTAGTAGTAGTAATCTCATCCCATGATTGTCATTCGCTGTGCAAATGTTTTGCGCGACCAAACAATTTCGAGTTCTCATTGTGGTATTTTGAACTGCATTTTTTTCTATCTGCAGTGAGGAGCCTATACTTGGACTCAAGGGGCACCTCTGAGGCTGTCGCGAAATCATGGCCGAGGCATTCATCGGAACGGTCAGCTCAACCCGCAAGAGCACATCTGACTAAGCACATTCTTCTTAATGTATGTACATATCGTGAAATATCCGTAGGACGTCCGAGAGGTGACTTCGGGACAAAAACCGGATGACCGACGGAGGTTTGAAAGTCCGAAGCGGGCGTACCGACGGTCGTCCGTCGGATGTCAAATGCCGTGTGGGTGGGTCGAAGTTTTTCCAGTGGCGTCAATGTCAGCGGATGCTGTGGTCAGTGCTTTGCGAACAGCATTTGCGCAGCATGGGCTGCCGGATCTCATCGTGTCCGACAATGGGCCTGCCTTTGCAAGTAAACAGTATTTGGAGTTCTTGACGCGTAATGGAATACGTCGCATGCTTGTGCCTCCCTACCATCCAGCTTCGAATGGTGCGGCAGAGCGCGCCATACAGACTGTCAAGAACAAGATCAAGAAGAGTGGATCTGGATCTTTCCAAACCCAGATTTCGCGGTTCTTATTTCATTACAGAACCACGCCACATGAAGTCACAGGCAGAGCACCGTGTGAAATTCTCATGGGAAGGATGTTCAAGACACAATTGGATGTTCTTCGCCCAAATCTACACACTTCAGTGCTGCTGAGACAGTTGAAGCAGAAACTATAGGCCGATAAAGGGTGCCGTTCTTCTCCATTGCCGAATGTGGGAGACAACGTACTCGCAAGGAACTTTCGTCGGGGTCCACCGTGGGTACCCGCACGTGTCACGAGCACCACAGGTCAGTCAGCAGCTACGTCTGTCTCAGTAACGGTGCTCTTTGGTACAGGCAGGGCGACCACCTACGTCCTCAAGTCGAAGAAATCGCTGAGCCAACCACTGGACTATGGAGGCCTGGACCTACTGGAACACAGGGCGTTGCCAGCCACCCATCAACTGAGCGTGACATCAGCTTGGCTGTTTTATGTGGACTCTGACCCCACCGTGAGTGCTGCTAGTGGCACAGAAGAGACAACTGTGAACGTGACTGGTGGTACAGAAGAGACTGCTATGAGCTCTCCCAAGTCAGCATGCAGCACGCCTCAGTTGCGAAGAAGCACGAGAAGCCACGAGCCAGTGCAGCGCTACTCTCCATAATGCTCTTCTTAAACAAACTAATGGAGGAGGACTGTTACAGTTTCGCTTCGTGTTTGTTCGTGGCGCCACCCTGTGCAGGTGCGATAGGACATGCGAGGCAGCAAGGCAATAAAGAAGACACGGCTCGGGGAGTCGTTGTTCGTTGCGCAGTGGAGCGCGGTGCATCATTGTCCGTTTCTTGGAGCCTAGCCGTTGACGGCGACCGCCGAGCCGGTCCGCTTCTCGGCATTGCTTGGTCCACCAAGTCGTAACAAAGTGCACTTTCTCAGCCAGCAGCGTCAAGTTTCTGGGTGTTATTGTTAGCGCTGAGGGAATCTCTCCTGAACCAGACAAGGTCGCTGCAATAAAAGCGATGCCGACGCCGCAAGACGTCACAGGTGTCCGCAAACTTCTGGGCCTTGTTAACCACACCGGAAGCTTTTTACCTCACGTATCGGAAATGACAGCACCGATCCGAAATTTGCTGCTGAAGGAGTATGAGTGGACTTGGGGCCACGCTCAACAGTCTGCCTTTACCAAGCTCAAGGAACTGCTCTGCTCGGACATTTGCGTTGCTCGGTACAACACTGCGTACAAAACGACAGTATCAGCTGATGCCAGCTCCTTCGGTCTTGGTGCCGTATTACTACAAGAGCAGCCTTCCGGTGAGCGTCGTCCAGTTGCCTTCGCATCGCGTTCACTGACTTCAACGGAACGCCGTTACAGTCAGACTGAGAAGGAGGGTTTGGCAGCAAGCTGGGGAGTGCTTCGTTTTGAGGAATATGTCCGTGGACTAAACTTTTTCCTAGAGACTGATCGCCAGCCACTTCTGGCGCTCATGGGATCTATGAACATTGATTTCCTGCCTCCACGGATACAGCGTTTCCGAATGAAGCTGATGCGCTTTCAGTACCAAGTACTCTATGTACCCGGCAGGTTAATTGTTAACCACTGCTGACACGCTGTCACGGGCACCAGTGGATGGTTCACTACCAAGGCAAGCAGATCAAGTTGAGCTCTTCGTGGAAGGGATTCTTCGCTCACTTCCAGACTTTGTATCTACACGTCAAGAAGAGCTTCGCCAGGCACAAGCCAATGATGGTGACTGCAACCTTCTGCTTGAATACTGCGCTAAAGGCTGGCCCAGGCAGTCAAGGCTGCCTCTTCACATTAAAACGTAATGGCAGCATCAGGGGGACCTCAGTATTTGGGAAGGGCTTCTTCTGAAGGGAGTCCGCATTGTCGTGACTTTGGCTCTTGAGCGTTCCATGCTCGACCTCATTCACGACGGGCATCAGGGTATTAATCGTTGCAAAGCTATTGCTCGAGAGTCAGTATGGTGGCCTGGAATAAGCAGCCACATCGAAACCCTCGTCTCTAACTGCGACAAGTGCGCTGAAACACGCGTTCAACGCGCAGAACCGATGTTGCCTTCACAGACTCCTGAATGGTCAAGATTATGTGCTGCTAGTCGACTACAGGTCACGCTTCCCAGAAGTCATCAGTCTGCGCTCTACAACAGCACCGGCAGTCATCGCAGCCATTAAGAGCGTCTTTGCACGCCACGGAATTCCAAACGTCGTCCGCAGCGACAACGGTCTACAGATTGCATGCAATGACTTCTTTGCCTTTGCGCAGGCTTATGGCTTCAGGCATGTCACCAGCAGCCCACGTTATCCGCAGTCCAATAGGGAGGTCGAGGAGATGCTGCGAACCGTCAAAAACCTACTGCACAAAGCTAAAGATCCTTTCCTGGCTTTCCTGGCCTACAGGGACACTCCTGGCATCAATGGTGTGAGTCATGCACAACTTTTTATGAGCACACACCTACAGACAAGAGTTCCCAAGATAGCACAGCAACTCGAGCCAGGCTGGCCCTCGTCGCATTCTTTTAACCAGCGAGATCAAGTTAATCGGAGGACGCAGGCACGGGACTTTATCTTGAGGCATGCAGCCCAAGTACCGCGCCCACTTCAGACTGGTGAGCAAGTCTGGGTGAGGGACATAAATAGCCCTGCGATAGCTCTGGGACCAGCCCAGCGCCTCCGGTCGTACGTCGTGGAGACCCCTAAGGGTGCCCTCCAGCGTAATCGCCTGCACCTTGTTCCAATGAACAACTCCTCAGGGTCGAGCGGCCCTACCGAACCTGTCGCCAGAGAGGAGCTGCCCGAAACGGAGCCATCCGGTAGCGAGTCCACTATTGCAGGGCCCACCACCTCGACTTCGCCTGCTTCAACCAAGTCACCCGTTCGTGTGTCCCGGTTTGGGAGAATAATCCGGAGGCCAAAAAGACTGGACTTGTGAGGCGGGCTAGGTGGTGGTACTGTTCCTTCGGAGGCAAGGGGAGATGTGGTGTGTGTGTGAGTGCCGAAGGGACAGGACTTGTGCGGTGCGGTGTTGTGAATACTTCCTTCTTAGGCAAAGGGCGATGTAGTGTGTGCGAGTGACGCTGGGTGGCACTACTGCTTCCCCGTATATATATTTGGGTGGAATAAAGCCTGAGGGTCTTTGGCCTGTTGACCGACGGTGTGTCTGGTTGGCGTTCGTGCTTAGAGAAGCACATCTCGCTACATTTGTCAACACTACACTGATCAAGAATTTTCTGAGAGGCCTTCAGATTCCCTGTCCCCTGTGATAAATCGAGTCGCGGTCCTGAAGTCCCCAGTTTTAGACGCAGTCGGCTATCAGAGTTTATTGTTCACTCTACCATTAAAAACAAAACTCCTTCGGGCTGGTCGAATGAAGAATGCAAAAAAGTCTATCGTCACAGGAAAGCCGCATGGAAGCGCCTACGCCATAACCAGTGGCCAAATGACTGGATTATTTACAAAGCCTTCGCAGCTTCGTTTAAAAGAGCAGTGTCTAAGGATGAATATCATGCAAATCTAAAAACACCTATTTGTCTAACCCATTCAACCGGATATCTCTCTAGAGATACATGGAACGTACAAAAGTGCTACCCTCAATACTTCAACAGGCAGACGGACACTAACCCAGACAGGTAGTATCGTATAAGGCCTGAAGGCAGGCCGCCGCCAGCCCCTCTACTGTATCGTTAGAAAAGTGAATCCGCAGAACAGAGGAAAGAACAAGTTTTAATAACAAAAAAAACAACAACAGTAATTTAAAGTATCAGAAATATACAGGTATTGCAGTCTAAATGCGAGGATTGTAAAGAAGAAGTTATGATTAAGCGGACAGATCTCTGAAGGAGAGACAGAAGAAGTGCCTTTGGCGGATTATGAAATTCTCATCCAGTTATTCATTTAACATTAGCTACAAATGTATTGGAGTATCATCGTTGTCTACAATAGACTGCAGTACGTCAAGTGACTCCTGCCCAATAACTTTCATCGTTGTATGTGGTTCGCGTAGGCCCAACTGGTACATCACTAAAATTTGTCAACACTACACTGATCAAGAATTTTCTAGGAGAGGCCTTCAGATCCCCTTTCCGCTGTGATAAATCGAATCGCGGTCCTGAAGTCCTCAGTTTTGGACGCAACTCGGCTATTCGCGATTCCAGCAATCCATGCGGCACCTGACGGCGAAACCATGCAACGCGCCAAAGAGGTCCAGTAGCAGACGCCCCTCGCTCGCGCTATGGAAACCTGCTAGCACAGCGTTCGTAGCACTGCAAAAAAGAAAAAATACCAACAGAAAACCGATTCAGTAGCGTTCCGCAGTGCGTGTCAGCACAGTGGCACATAGTTTCATGTATTTCGTTCGTGCTCTAGCGATCGGCGCCAGAGAATCGATGCATTTCCAATCTCCGCGGAACGCACAAAGTGCCGTCGACAATTTATGTATAGCTTCGTCAGTTTTTTTCATTTCATTTCCCATTTCATTCATTTCTTTCATCATTTCTTTCCTGGTATCAACTGCCTTCTACAGGCATGGAACACCTAGGCATAAGTACCAGTAAACAATACGTACTACGCAGCTCGACGTCTCGCGTCGCATACAGAATTGTCGATATCAGCGCACGTACTAACAACTGTTAGTTGCGACAGCTTGATCATGGCGCCTTTTAGCCTCGTTCTGCTAAAAAAGTCATCACCATATGCACGAAAGGGAGCTGTCTACGACGATCGGCTGAATTCTTCGCCGCGTCAAGCAGGCGTCTCAAGATCTGCAGGCCACGAAGTGCGCGACACTGTGCTCGATCTTGGATGGCGCATGTTACGAGAATTGGGCCCGTTGCGTGATCGTTCGCCAATGTGCGGCCGCTCACTTTCAGTGTCGCAGCTTATTGCACTTGAACAAGATCCCCGAATCGGTATAGTTTTGTCGCGGCGATAGGTCTGTGACGACTACGCGCGGTGAACCGATTGAGCCGCGCCACGTCTTTTTTTTATGTATTCTCAAATAAATGGTAATTCGCCAGGGACAAAGCCCGCTTCGGGCGCTCATTCGGGCAAGCCTCGCCAATTACCAAAAAAGCAGTGAATGTAGTGTATATACATATACATACACACATCGGATCCAGAATTAGCCTAATTACTGTATTAATCAAACAATAATCAAGTGGTTGTTGAATTAACTAAAAAAATATTGAAATCAACAGCTTATCTGTGCTCAAAATGCAACTTAGATGAGCTCATCTTTTGAACTCAGGTTCCTGATGGCCCTTCATACTCTTGCCACAATCAAGCTTACTTCTAGGATATTCGTTTGTGATAAATGCTGAAGTAAAAGTAAACATTGCACATTAGGAAAAGGATATCAATAAAACAAATGAATGATTTTCCAGATATATCCACACATCACCTCGTCAAATGCAGCATAAATAACCCATATGAATAAGTGAAAGTGAATGCAGATTAGCCATACAAAACTAATGTACACAACCTTCCTTGCATATACATAGAGTGTGCTTTCTTGGACATCTTGCAATCAATTGCAAGAAACGATTTGCGGCTACTTTAAAAGCTGTTTCATAAAACAGATGTCAAGAGGAGCTTTATCAGCTGTACAAGCGAGCCAACGCATTCATTAGTTTTTCATGTTTGATGACACACTATTAAAGGAGATGGCTTTCTCGACAGCAACTAGTATTTACTTAATTCCACAACTTCTTGAATGTTTTTCTGCATATGCAGTGCACAAGAGTATTGCAAGTGTGCATAAGCACTCACCAGAATGAGGGGAAGATGTATACACAGTATCAAAGAAAACCAAACAAGGGTTGAGCACGAGCCTGTTTACAAGCAAACATTTCAACGAGATGATTGGTCTTCACCTGGACGAAGTGAAGTCCTCTTGTTGAAATGTTTGCTTGCAAACTAAGGCTTCCCCTCAAATCGTTTTTCTTTGATACAAGATGTCCAACGCTTCCATTTGTCACTTTTCTAATGCTCTATTTTCGTACTGCTAAATACAAGGTTAAAGGCACAAGCAGTAATTGCCGTGTGCCTCCTGCACCTGATATCAGATTGCTTGTTCTCTTTACAGCAAAGCATTTTCAACATTTACACCCAGCCGCACATTCCGCTGCAATATCCCGCTAAGCGCTAAATAAGCCACACAGTCTCGACAACAAGTTAGCTCTGAAGGGTGTCACAAACTGCTTTCAGTAAACTTGCACACTTATTTTAACAAAGCACTATTGCATCAATGTCTAAATAGTAGCGACATACTGTACATGACTCTCTGCGCTCGACATAGTACTCTTGAAGCGTATTGCTTTCTGCACCATTCTCACTTTTTCAGTTTACATCTTTTGAAGCTATGTAGGCAACAGCAGCAAGCGTGGCATTGTTCAAGTTGTGTGAAACTATAAATGAGCATCAAGTGAAGAAAGAACATGAGATATGGCAGCTATGTACCATAAAGCATAAGTACACATTATTAGTTGCTCTACCGTGCAGCTTATATGAAAGGCAAAACTACTTACCACATATAGACAACATAATCAGCACAGCCCTTGGCTAGAACATAGTGTTTCCACTGTCACTGAAGCCACACTTCATGCTTTCACTTGGGGTTGACACATGAGTATTATCTATCAATGTTTAATTTTTAGAGCAGTGTTTTCCTGCTACAACTCCGTCATTGCTGCGATCAGCTTGCAGTGACCAGGAACTGTGTTGTTTTCTCATGAGAACGCACACTCAAGACATTCATGAAATATTTTTATTACAAACCAGGGAATGATAAACTAGTTTTCTCAATGACAGTTGCACTGTTCTTCTGTGTCCTGATCTTTGAACAGCTATGACAAACACATAAAGTGGCCCTGTCCTCACTTTTAGCAAGGAGCACAGTGCCATTCAGTGCCAAAGACGTTATCTTCAACAAACACCAGAATACATATCAGTCGTGTAGTTTGATACGGAAGACCAGGAGGCATGCCTGAACATGATGGTAGCAGGGCATATATTTAGAGCATAATATATATTCAGAGTAAGACTGGAAGGACCAAAAATGAATTAACAAAAACAACTACTTTCTGCTACTTAACTGGTTAGGGACTAAGGACCTAAATGGTTACAACCTAACCATGTTGCATGACTAAGCATAGAGTCCAAGCTCAGAATGGAGTGAACTACCCTTTCTTCAATCACTTGGTTAACAAAGAAATAAGGGCAGTAATTTCCAGTGGCCGGGCCTACACGTCAATTCATATTGCTAGTCTGGCCCTACCCAGGGGCCCACTATAATAACATCAAAAACAAATACAGTAGCACTTTCTGCGGTAAGGTATAGAACCCTTTCCTATCGGAAGGCTGTCTTCCCACTTGCCTCCTGCACCCTGTCACCCCATAGACACACGTGTTTCTATTCAAATTCAATTCCAATTTTATTTCCCAGAATGTTCTGGTCGGATGCCTGGGCTAAAAGCTGCGAGTAAACAGCTTGACGAGACCCACGCAGCCGTTATAAGGCAGGCCAGCATACAATAAAATAATATACATATAAAGAAGCAAACACATTTTTTTTATGTTTTAAATGCAGCTAACCGGATCACTAATGTAAGTAATGCAATGGAAACATAGGTATATCACACAACAGCATCTAAATATCAGTTCTGCAAGCAAAACAAACTAGCAGGATATATTCACAGAATCACTGAAAAAAAATGACCGCAGATAGTGCATACTTTAACATTTTAAGTGCGAAATTATAACCGAGGCCATGAATGAAAATAAGAGAGAACTTTATAACTGTGGAAGATACCATCGGGTTACATAACTACAAGACACTGATGCAGTGCAGCTTTAGTACTGATTTAGGTCTTTTAATTTATTTGAAATTGAGGGAAGAGTATATTCTAATGTCTGTAGCCTATAGTCTGTTAAAAAAAAATGGTACCAGCCACTTGTCTGTGTTACGTGGTTCACTAGATGTCTATTTTATTTAAGCAGGAAGTCATCTTTAATCATAGTTCTGAAGCTGGAAAGAAAATAATATAACAACAGAACTCGAAATGTATATATATTTTGAATCCTTACTACATTATATGTTTACAGAGCTTGTCGAGTATGGGCTGAGTAACCAAGATTTGCTATATGATGAATGGTTTTCTTTTGACGGAGATAAATTTTCTCCATGTTTGTTTTAGTAGTGGTGAGCCAAACTAAGAACAGTAATTCATACATGAAACGAATAATGCATTATATATCGGAAGTTTTATTTTAGAAGGAAGAAAAGTACGGCAACGAGAAATTGCGCTTGTCACTCATCATCATCAGCCTGACTATATCCACTGACTATACCCATTGACTCGACTTTTCTTGTCGCCCTCTGCGCCGCTAGAACCCTCTTACGCTACCTATGGCTAGAACCCTCTTACGCTACCTATGGCTTCAAGACTGCCAAAACCGAGACCCCCGTAAGCTACAAGCAGATCAAGAGGGTTCTAGCACAGCTTTCGCCCTCGCTCTTGATCACATTCTACGTGACGGTGGCGGTAACAAAGGACATTCCACGTCCGCCGCTATGTTTGAGGGTGGCGCTGATGAACACTCTCAAGGTTCCTATACAGACAACATAAATACCCAAGCAAGTAGCAGGGGGGACAGCGGCCGATGTAGCTCAGTTGGAAGAGCACCGGACGCGATATTCGGAGGTCGTGGGTTTGGTTCCCAGCATCGGCACGTTGTTTTTTCTTCTACTTGTGTTTAATTATCTTTCCCCTAAACCGATTACATTACTAATTTCTGTGATTATCCAAGTAAACATAAAAAAAGACAAACTACCATCCGCAACGCTTTCCTTGGCCTTGCCGACTGTTGGCTTCTTTCCTTCATGTATTATAACGAGCACCCTCATTTCCCCTTAATTGATCAGCTTAAGGCTATGAGAGACACCGTAGTAGAGGACTCTGGAAATTTCGACCACCTGGGGTTCTTTAACATGCACTGACATCGCACAACACACGGACCCCATTACATTTTGCGTAGCCGTGCGGCACTCGTGAAAATCCAAGCACAAAGAAATGTCAAGTGGACGAACTACAGTGTAAGAACTTCAATCAAGCGAACCTTTGCTCGGCTTATCAAAGCCAACAACAGAAGGTTTGAAGGAATCGAGCTAATTATCTGAACGATACATGAAATGCAGAAGAGGTTGACAATAAACTGATGGGCTTGTATAAAGACGCATGAAGCCTGCTCGTCTTCATAAATCATTTTTAAGTTAAGAAGCCAAGCTTAAGACCATAAGCTACAACGTGTGGGGTACATGAGGTACCAGAAAATGTTTAATTGAAATATTTTCACTGTATGTCCTACAGGCTTAAACTTTATGTGGAGTGGGGCTTTAATTTACAAAGTTGTGAAGTACTTGCAATCATAGATAAGCACAATACTGAGCTCCAGGGAGACTAGTTGGGCAGTCTAACAGTTTGTGAACTACCTTACTGAAGATCCGGTGCCCAAATAAATATTTTCCCCTCCTCCCAGCGTCGACTAGGGATGCCCAACAGCCTTTGTGAAGGAACTGTGATGAATTTTGCTTAGTACTCTTTTACAAACAAGTCTTTAGGTGCCTAGAATGCAGCACCATCATAGCATAGATTCACAATATACAGTAATCATCACTGGAAAAGACTATGTCGACTATTTTAGATGGCGTTCAGGCGAGTTGTGTCGCCCAACTACCATTCAAGTGCTCCATAATTGAATTTAATTTACCAGCTTCATGGGCACAGAGCGCCCAGTGATAGGAAACTGGAGTGACATGATGCCTATCTTGTGTATCACAACTCAGACAACTCAATGCGTACTACAAAATGTTCTTTTGGCATTCAAGAAATCGTGGCTAGAGTACAGACAGGTTTACTTTTAAGATTCGAGTATGCAATGGATAAGTGTCTGATGAGAATTTTGCATGAAATGTGTTTGCACAGACTGCAGATGCATAGTTTGTAAATATTGACAAAGCATCAAATTTTATTTCTTTGTCATGCAATACAGCACCATGCTACCTCCAATCCCTAAACTTCTACAAGGTAAAGAGCACCCTTTTCCTCAAATTATAAGGTGTTCTAGTCTTTGGGGCTGTTATTTGGCATACACTAAGTGGCTGAGAAGCAAGCCTTCTTGCCTGGTAACGATGGTATGTGCGATAATTGCAGTGATACAATCCTTTTGATATCTGAATCACTGAGTTCAGTGCCATTGACTCGACTTTTCTTGTCGCCCTCTGCCCCGCATGTTCCACACACAGGCATTCGCCGGTCCTCTTCAGCGCAATAGGTTGATGTGGACAGCAGGCCTTTTCAGCTGCCTTGTTAAAAACGCAATTAGAACAATGAAAATTACTAGCAGTAAATGAAACGAGCACTATGGTTCATAGAAAATGTATAAACATAAAAATATGGTGAAGAAAGCCTCTGCAAACTGAGTACAAATAAAATAACTTCACAAAGGAGTCGGCAACTAAAACTGGAGAAAACATTGCTCAATTCCTTTGCCAAAGATATGTAGCATCTTGAGAAACATGTTTAAAACAACAGATTGAAATAACAATCATATGCTGTTTCACAGTCTAGTAAAGAGGTCTACCTTATTAAAAGAAGGACAAGTCTCTCTTCTTATACTTGCAGCCTGTAGAGAACCAGTTATATATCATGTAACCAGAAAAGTTCCAAACTCAGAAGCTGGTGTTATAAAAAAAACTCTTGCCACCCATCCAACACAAGTGGCGCCATGCTCCCTTAACCTTAAACCAGGCCAGTGGCAAAGTAATGGGTGAGATACCATGTAACACATGTTATGGTCCAAATGATTTAGGCACACCGCTTTAGGCACCCGAATGAGAAAGGCACACACATCCAGGGCATGTGCCTTGCAACAACTGGTAACTACTGTGTAGAGTGCACAGCAGGGGAGCCAAAGTTGCCATAATAATTTCACTTTCACTTCAGTTGTTGAATCACTTTACTGGTTCAAGCATCAAAGGAGCAAGACGAAATTGAGGGTGACGAACCATGCAGGCCAACAGAAAGCATAGTTTCATGGTTTACTTTCCTGTCTGCCCTTTTAACAACTTTCTTAGCAACTTTTTTTTTTGCCCTGTAACTGGGTTGGAAGTACATCATCGACAGGTAGACACAAGCCAGGCGGGCCGAGCAGCGTGTGAATACGACACAATACGGAATTTACACTAACAAGCTTCTCGATCACAGACTGCCTGAGGGAGCGAAAATTTTCGAGGGTCTCGCTAGAGAACGAGTTTATAATATCCGGTAGCCTAGATCTGGGATGTCAAGAGGGTAGCCAAAGCTATACCCACGAAACAATATGCCAGAAGTTCTGGGTTTAACAGCGTTGACCTGTGCCGTCACTCAGCCAATGCTTCAGAGAACAGATCTGTGCACACTCACTGCATCCACTTTTGTGAAAAGCTTGATAAACTCACAGAACAAAATCCAAATAGCGAGCAAATGATATAATGTCCCGTGTTTACAAGTTGAGCGGCAGTCGATGAGCCCTCAAGGTCACCTAACTGCCAACAAATGAAAAGCAGGCATTGAGGGCTGCATGGAGTTGAAGTTCAAGAGAAAGTATTTTTATGAAGTGTCGATTTCCTGTCACTATACTCAATCTCACAAGCTGTACGATGCCCTGAGAATGGAACAGGAGCCCTGGCCCCTTCAGGATCATAATGATTATAATAGGTAATTGTGCGCCTACGTGCCTCTTGCCCCTTGAACTGACCAGGGTGAAAGGGGGGGGCACAATTACCTACAAAGACTCTTTGCAAAACTCAGAGTATCAGCTATCCTGCATAGCACATTTCCTGTGGGAAAATATTTTTGCAGATCCTGGGTGCACAGTCATGTGACACATGGATGACGTAGTCTATACGACACATATATGTATCTCTTACATTTTTTTTGACAGATGCGCACTGTTCAGTCAAGACGAGATGCGCGGGAATGTAGTGAGCACTGATTCTGAGCGTTTGCAATTTTTTGCTTCGTTCTGTTTCTTTCGATAGTTTAGTGGGGCGGCTGGTATGCAAAGCGACGCGGGGTCTTAGGAGTTGAGTCTGCTTTTTCGCATCATGTCACAGGGATGGTGCGTTTGCTTTCCGCTGTGTAATGAATATGTGCAAGAGTACTTGCCTTATGTGGGGCTGCATATATTCAGTACCAGAGCGTGAGTTATTTGCGAACATGCCCATACACATGCAGTTTTGTAGTGGCGCGAAAAATTATTCTGTCAAGACAGAGTATCTTCTAACGGTCCGTAAACGTTGATATTTGGATTAAGCCATGAAATTGTATACAAGATGTTTCACATAAGGTTTGGTTTATGGGGTTTAACGCTGTTTGGATTAAGCCATGAAATTGTATTCAAGATGTTTCACATAAGGTTTGGTTTATGGGATTTAATGTCCCAAAGTGATTCAGGTTTTTATCGCATAGCGGGCTTAACTTAAGGTACAAAACCTGCCCCAGTGCACGAGCACAGAAGCAGCCAAACCTTCAGTGCTCCCTTCACTGCCACTCAGGCAATCACAGCGCAGACCTCACTGCTACGGAAAAAAAGGAGCAAGAGTGCATACTGCTCTGTGCTCTGCCAAGGGCAGCTCCAGGCCGTCACTCGTTTGAAACCGCGCCGCCTGCGCTGGCCAGCCCTCCCCGCCCCCTTTCTTTTATCCTTTCCGCACTGCTAGGTAAAAAACAAAAAAAAAAAAGCATGCATGCTGCTGTGCGCTTAGCTCGGTGAACAGCTAGACCCCCCTCTTACTACCTCCACTCCCCCTTCCCATCAACCCACAATTTATCGAGCGCCCAGGGCAGCTTGAAGCAGTCACTCGTTTTAAAGCACTTTGACAGCCAACCCCCCAGCACCCTTTCGTCCTTCCCGCATAGACGAGAAAGACCTTGCAGCCCTTTTCTCACTCCCTCCCAGTAGAATGAAAAAGAAAAAAAAAACCGCCACGCAGGATATGCAGGAATAACAGACACGTCACTTTTGTGTCAACAAGGTATGGGTTTGCTTTGGACTGAGCAGTAGATAGGGAGCACTAAAGCTTTGACTGCTTCTGTGCAAAGCGTGTTAGAGCACATGGCTCAATCGGCACATTTATATGCCCTTAGAAGATACTCTCAGTCTTGACAGTTACTTCTTTTCCGCCACTACAAAACTGCATGTGTGTGGAGTGAGTGTGTGCAAATAACTCATGCACTATAAATATGTTCGCAGCCCCACATAGGGTCAGTACCCTTGCACATTTCCATTACAATGAGGAAAGCAAACGCACGATCCCTGCAGCGCACTGCGAAGAAGCAGACTCATGACTCAGTTCTTGTGTCGCTCGAATATCAGCAACCCTGCCAAACCACCAGAAGAAAAAGAACGAAAACTAAGGAAAAATTGCGAACACATAGAATCAGTGCTTACTCCACATTCCCCCGCATCGTGCCTTTTGACTGAGCAGCGCTTTTTTCTCTAGGAAAAAAAAAGAATACAAACTCCACGAGTAATGTTTACGTGACATATAGTAGGCTATGTCAATGATGTATCATGTGATTGTGCACTGAGGACCTGCAAAAATATTCTCCCAATCCCCGTTGCGGCAGAAGTTGGGTGCAATGCTGAATATTTCTGTATCAAGCCTCATGTTATGCACGAATCTCGGGAGGAGCATGCCTTCTCTATTGAAAACCAGAAGGGAAGGGAGGGGGGTTATGAATGGTACCTGTGAGGTTAAGGTGCTCTCCAGTGCTTAATCCCCTTAATAGTGAGAGCAAACCAAGGCAGAGTGGAGCAGGTAATGGATGTGGTCATTGTCACAAGAGATGTCTTTTGCAACGCCCTATTTCGGCCCCCAAAACAGGTTTTGCCGCCACAGTGAAGGGGTTTTCACTGAGGAGAGAAGCACTGCAGAAGTATTCTGCCAGAACAACCTCATACTGCTATTTACATTTGCTGAAATCATGAGGATGTGCTTTGGTCTACTCTCCATGAAAGGGGTATGGTATCGGTTACATTTAAGCCTCAAAACAATGCTTTTCACAAACGCGCACATATTTCAAGGTGGAAGCAAGGCCTACCTGTTTCTTGCCACATTTGTTATCATCAGCAGCTCCATTTCAATGAAGACAAAAGCCAGCAACACTTTCCTCAGTAGTTTGTAGCACCTCCGCCGCCAGTACAGCTAGCCGAGAAGTAATAACTGTTCGACATGATTCCACATGCACAAATTACATCAGCTTAACGCTTAAAAGTACAAATAACACTGAATTTTCTCATCCAATTAAACGCTCAACCACTTCCTTCTCAGTTGCCGCAGTGCTACTGGCATCCCGGGTGAAAATCTGCGACCAGTAAGCACTCAAGAACTCTGATCACATGTGGCCGGTCTGCTACCACTCAGAATACTGTCACTCATTATCAAATGAAAGATGGTAGTACTTATGCGAAAGCAGTGCAATGTCAAGACCACTGAAACCTATATCGACTGCCCTGCCACTACTGTGTTCTGATAATTTAACTTGCAGTCAGAGGAATATAACTAGCCCAACAACTGCAGAAACCACAGTGAAGGTGCATGAGCCTTCACTTCGAGGTGCACTATCCTCACATCTTATGAAATTAGCTGGTAATGACATTTGTTTCAAAACTTCTGGCTTTTCCGACCTTAAAAAGAAACTCGCATTTTCAGTAAAATAACATTTTAGTGAATAGAATGCAGAAATTTATAACACAAGCCAGCTTCAGCTTGTCCTCAATGTCCTTTTATTAGCTTAAAGCTGAACATGAGCTATGAGGGACATCATGAAAGAGGGCTTCTGGGCTAATTTCCAGAGCCCTCCCTCTTCCACAAAAAGTTCTTTAAACTGTGCACTGGCACTGCCTAACATGTAAGCAAATTTGCATTTTGCCTGTATCGACAGGCCACAGGCACCATTCCATTCCATATTCTCAGGCTCAGCAGCCAAATGTCATAGCCAGTAAGCAGCGGCAGCAAGCAAAGAAAGAACTGAAGAAACCTGAACCTCAAAATAAACATGAAGGGTCACAAATGCAGTAGTAGGTTAGGCAAATAAGAAACTACACATGTTGAAAAATGTCTTCAGCACTTACATCAATGTCCTACTTCTTGCCCATCATAGCCCTGTGCGATTCGGGCAAAGGGTATTGCAGAGCTAGAAGAAGCCATTGCTTATGAAGCCACACGGAGCTTGCTGTAAGGTAAAAAGTACCATGAACCAACAAATTAAAGCATAATATAGTGCAAGATCTACATTCAGAGGCTTTGTGAGCAAGAAATAAAGGCACAGAGTAGGAACACCACAGTACTGTTTTTTTTTCTTGAAATGATGCGTGGCATGCTGGTGTAGGTCACTGTATGAATTCGCTTGTGCCTGCTAAATAATCTTAAATTAATATTTTTTTTGGATTCAAATTTTCACTTTAGGATTGAATTAGTTGAAGGGCGACTGCCTATAAAGCCAGAGAAGAAACAATGTTGACATCACCCGAGACATACCAACACTGAAATAAAATACCTCCTTTCACTCCATCTCGTCGCCAGCCTGGCAAAAGAACAGGTTAGGCATCACAGTGCCCCTAGGTACAAACAACAAAGCATTTACTTGATTTTAGCTGTAAGTGCATTTTAACATCAACCTATCCATAATCCACTAATGCCCACTAGGCCCAAGATCAGGCAAGCTCTCCCTTTCTTTATGCTTTATATCAAGTGAGCCTCTTAATTTGTAGTGCAGGGCTTTAATACATGCCTGCAACTACAATACTACTTTTCTAAGAGATGTGGAACTTCATTAGAATTCATTTTATGACCGAAGTAGCAGAAATTGTATTTTATCTTGAAACAAGCAGCACGAAAAAACAAGGCTGTGAAAGGAGACAGGACAGGTGCTAACTTGCAACATATAAAGGAGTCAAGCAACAATGCAAACCACTCAATCACTTATAAGCAGAAAGCAAAACATGAGTCACTAAAATTTAAGAGCACTTCCCTAATATAGATATCCCAACTCACTGCATGTTAACACGATGGACGGCTCACTAGCACATTCATTACCTAGTCGTGAAATGCCTTCAGCTTCAATGATTTCTTGACTGATTTGCAATGGATGACAGCCAGAATGTGCGCAGCTGAAAGAAACTGAAAGCAACCAATGCATTCTTTACAATGCACAGCCAAGTGGTACCTCTACCTATATCTACACAAATGGAACCGTTCGGATATTTTAGTGATTAATGTTTTGCTGTCTGCTTATCAGTGACTGAGCAGTTTGTGGTGTTGCTTGGCTTTATATATTTCATATTTGCGTCAATAAAATTTTGTTGCGAGTTATTGCCTGCTTGCCTCCTTTCACGTCCTTTTTTTGTGCTGCTACTTTCAAGATGACGCTTTATAAACTCATGCAAATTGCCATCCTTCTCAAAGTATGTTAGTCAAAGAAATTTACTTCATTAGGTACTGACCAACACACATGACCAGGTTTGATGAAACTTAAAGACAATCAAAGAGAGCATCATCATAAAGGATGAAAGTTGGCTCAGAAATGCACCTCTCCATGCCAGTGTAGCTTGCACAGACATTGAATTTCCGTGGTAAACAAAATACTGGGCTGCTGCAAGGGTGGTACAGCGGAAGCAGCGGGTGTTCCAACAGTAAGTAGAAATATGGCATTGAATCTTGCAATACACGGAGACAATGTTGTGGGCTATGCAGCCAAGGTACGAAAGGAAAGGAGACAAGTTTCGGTCTCTTTGCCGAGGAGAGTGGTTTGCTCACTATTTGGGCTAGGCATGTGCAGGGTTGAAGTGAAAGGAGAAAGTTGGAGAGTTCATTCAAGGTCACTAGTGCTGAAGTAACCCACTCTACATGGCAAGGGAAGAGAGGTATGTTGCCTTCCCTTTCTTGCCTAGCTTCAGCTGCATAGCCAGACATTTATCCCGGAGTATAGTGATATGCTACAGTGATCAAGACTTGTAGAATTGAAAACTGAAAGTAGCAGAGGAGTACAGCACCATTAATCTATCCATGATATACAGGTAATACAGGTAAAGACCACGCTGCGCTCTAAGGTTGCTGACGGCGTATTTACTTATCCTATATTTAAAAAAAAATTAGTGACCCATAAATATGATACCTCTGCTATTATGAGAACTCGACAGCTATGTAAATTGCATGAAGAAAGTGAACCTACGGATAGCTTGCACTGAGGACTCACCAGGTACCCACTGGTGAACCAAAAGTAGAGCAAAAATCTGTCTGATCTGCATTCACCACCTTCATCATGAAGGTATTGCAGACACTAAGCACAGTTCACCATCATAGCACTTATGATATATCCAAGCCATCTATAAAAGCTACCCAGACTGTCACATGAACATTTCAGTAGAGATGACTTTTCAAGGGTCATATTATGACACTGACCAAATTCTCACAAAAAAAAAAACAAACATTTATGAACAAATCAGCACCTTTCTCGGAGTTCAGTGGTCGGAGTTCAGGTCGGCGGTCGGACCACACACACGCACGCACACACATTTGGCGCGTGGCAGGATCACGCCGATACTTGCCCGCGGGAGGAAGCGTAGCGCGGCCGATGAACGGCGTCGAAATGGCCGATCCGCTCGCGGTTCTGCCTGTTGCTATCCGGTGGCCGCGTCAGCTGTCCCACTTGTCGGTGTAGAAACGTAACACCCTTCTCCGGCGACCCCTTCCCGAACATCAAATCTTTCTCCAGCGACTCCTCTCTTCTCATCAGATGACCAAAGTAGCTGAGCTTTAACTTTAGAATTTGACCCTCCAATGCGCAGTCAGGGTTTATGGTCGACAATATCGACTGATTTGATCTTCTGGCAGTCCAAGGAACTCTCAAGAGTCTTCGCCAGCACAATCATTCAAACGCGTCAATTCTTCGGCGGTCATCCTTTTTCACAGTCCAACTCTCGCATCCATACATCACAACTAGAAAGACCATAGCACGAGTTATACGGATCTTGGTTGGCAGACTAATGTCTCTGTTCTTTACTGAGCGGTCAAGGTTAACCATTGCTCTCTTTCCCAGAAGCAGGCATCTCCTAATTTCATGGCTGCTGTCTCCTTCCGAGGTAAGCAGAGCATCCTAAAATGTAGCCTAATCTCAGGATTGTAAAGAAGTTATGATTAAGCTGACAAACCTGGAAGAAAAATCTAGGAGGGAGCGCCGCGGCGGAAAAGTGAAGCCTAGTCATAAAAAATATGATAGAAAGAATCATGGGAAATTACCCGTCACATGATACAGCAAGCGGTAGCCGGTAGGTGGTTTCGGTTGCGGTTTCGCACGCTTCGCTCGGAAGGAATGCCTTCGCGTGGCCTTCGCTACGCGACGTCTGCACTAGAAACCTGGGGCGCGCGCTGCGAGCAGGCGGTGGACGGAACTTTGGACTTTTAGACGGGCTGATCCCGTGGGAGCTGCCGCCGCCGCGCAGTGCACCCCTGTATTTCGCGAAGTATGGCTGGGTACCCTCAGCTGCGCCATATGAAATGCTTGCGAGGCTCGGCGCTCAGACGAGCACGCGAGAACAAGAAGGACGAGGGGACGAAGAGCTGATCATCGCTTCATCCTGTCGTCCGCTATGTTCTTGTGATCTGTCTTTGTACGCTGAGACCTGCAAGCATGGAATCAAACCAACTAGCCCAACAAAAAGTACTGCCATATGAAATGCTGCGTACCGGGATGCAAGAACTACACGAATATACCTCTCGGGGCTGTCGCTACAACGGACAGTATCCTGTTATGCGCACTGCTCGAGAAACGAAACGTTTGTTTGTCAGGGCAGGTGCATGTATTGTTCGAGAAGAAAATCGTCTGATTCGTTAAGGAAATGCAGACCTCAAATACACATTGTTACGCTGACGCCAATTCCCCAGGCATGCAATGTTATGTCGAATTCGTCGCGAAACCAAAGATGAAAAGGCCACCTGCAGTTCTCACTAGTGTGCCTATAAACAAGGAGTACAATGCAACAATTAATTGTAAACAAAGTAACTTAAGTGTTACGACGAGACGCGCCACTTTCGGCAGACCACTCCGGTAGGCTTTCCGCGGGGACATCCAAAGTCACTAAAAAATACCATGCACCCTGCAGCTTTTGGGTCTGGGAACTATGTTGGATAAATTCCCAAGAATCATTGCGCGCAAGAGAGAGAAGGGAGCGGCGGCAGCGGAGGTTGGCTTGCGGAGGCTGCTTGCGCTCCCTCCTAGTTTTTTTCTTCCTCCATGCCGACAGATCTCTGAGAGAGAGAAAGACGTGCCTTTGGCGGATTGCGAAATTCTCATCCAGTTATTCATTTAACATTAGCAACAAATGTATTGGTGTATTATCGTTGTCTACAATAGACTGCAGTGCGTCAAGTGACCACTGCCCAAAAACGTTCATCGTTGTATGTGGTCCGCTTAGGCCCAACTGGTACTTCACTAAAATTTGTCAATACTACACTGATCAAGACGTTTCTAAGAAAGGCCTTCAGATGCCCTGTCCCCTGTGATAAATGGAATCGCGGTCCTGAAGTCCTCAGTTTTAGACACAACTCGGCTATCAGAGTTTATTGTTCACTCCACCATTAATACAAAAGTCCTTCAGGCTGGTGGAATGAAGAATGCGAAAGATCCATCGTCAGAGGAAAGCCGCATGGAAGCGCCTAGCCCATAACCAGTGGACAAATAACTGGATTAATTACAAAGCCTTTGCTGCTTCGTTTACAAGAGCAATGTCTAAGGCTAAGGATGAATATAATGCAAATCTAAAAACACCTATTTGTCTAACCCACACAACCGGATATCTCTCTAAAGATACATGGAACATACAAAAGTGCTACCCTCAACACTTCAACAGGCAGACGGACACAAACCCAAACTCAGACAGGCAGTATCGTATAAGGCGTGAAGGCAGGCCGCCGCTGTATCGTTAGAAAAGTGACACCGCCGAGCACAGGAAAGAAAAAGTTTTAATAACAAAAAAAAAAACAGAACAGCAATTCAAAGTATCTAAAATGTACAAGTATTCCATAAACATCGAAGAAGAATGTCTTTCATGAACACACCAAAAACTCTATTATGTGCACTCAAACTACGCAATTCCCAAATGCAACTATGGAAATTTCTTCTCATCGCTCTCTGCCATTGGCTCTCTCAATATCGACCGTATTTCATCCAAAAACACCGACTCGATGTTTTGTTCTTGTGCTCGTTCACACACGTCTTCAATTTTAGCTAACTTGTTTATGTAACCAATGACCATCGATTGTTCCGACTCGGCGGTCGGACCACTTGAGGTGGACGTCTCTTCAACTTGTATCCCGCTTGAGCCCGCTTGCTTCACGTCAGAGGTGGCACTTGATGTTCTGGTCGACTCCTCCATTAGCCACCTCGCTATGTTCAGGCAGTCTTCGAGACTGCCCTTTGTTAGTTTGTTGACATCGATGTCTTCAACAGCACCAACATTTAGGACCGCCCTCTTAAACAAGTTGAAATTTGCTTCTGCATCCACCAAGCGCAGTCCTTTTCCCTTCTTAGGCCTCCTAATACTTCTAGGACGAATACTGTCAGGGAATACCATGTTCATAAGGTCACAGAACAGTTCGCCATCACACAAGTCTTTGGTGTTTCGCACTTCGCGGCTCAACATTTCTTGTATCCACTCAAACACAGTCTGTCGACTGGTCGAATACTTGACCTCTTTCGATGGACATACACTTTTCCGCACCGCACGCTTACTCGTCTCCATGTTACTGACCTCCTTTGCAGAACAGCAGCTTCTAACTTCGTTGTCGACACAACAGCCCTAAGGTTTCAGGGTTGCGAGACCGTTTTTGCACCACTCGATGCGGAGGTACTTCACGTGCTTTTAGCAGAGGCTTTACAAATTGCACTAGGAATCACGTTGTATGCTAGGAATAGATATTAAAGGGAAACGGTGAATTATTTGCGTGCACATGGTTGCTGGCTGCAAAAAAAAAGGAGGAAAAACCTGTTTATTTTTAGAAAAGGATGAAGGCTATTTTGGAAGCAGAGCATCCTAAAATGTAGCCTAAATGTGCGGATTGTAAAGAAGTTATGATTAAGCTGACAAACATGGAAGAAGAATCTAGGAGGGAGCGCCGCGGCGGAAAAGTGAAGCCTAGTCATAAAAAATATAACAGAAAGAATCATGTGAAATTAGCCGTCACGTGATACAGCAAGCGGTAGCCGGTATGTGGTTTCGGATGCGGTTTCGCACGCTTCGCTCGGAAGGAATGCCTTCGCGTGGCCTTCGCTACGCGACGCCTGCACTAGAAACCTGGGGCGTGTGCTGCGAGCAGGCGGTGGACGGAACTTTGGACTTTTAAACGGGCTGATCCCGTGGGGGCTGCCGCCGCCGCGCAGTGCACCCGTGTATTTCGCGAAGTATGGCTGGGTTCCCTCAGCTGCGCCATATGAAATGCTTGCGAGGCTCGGCGCTCAGACGAAGCACGCGAGAACAAGAAGGACGAGGGGACGAAGAGCTGATCATCGCTTCATCCTGTCGTCCGCTATGTTCTTGTGATCTGTCTTTGTACGCTGAGTCCCGCAAGCATGGAATCAAACCAACTAGCCCAACAAAAAGTACTGCCATATGAAATGCTGCGTACCGGGATGCAAGAACTACACGGATATACCTCTCGGGGCTGTCGCTACAACGGAGAGTATCCTGTTATGCGCACTGCTCGAGAAACGAAACGTTTGTTTGTCAGGGCAGGTGCATGTATTGTTCGAGAAGAAAATCGTCTGATTCGTTAAGCAAATGCAGACCTCAAATACACATTGTTACGCTGAGGCCAATTCCCCAGGCATGCAATGTTATGTCAAATTCGTCGCGAAACCAAAGATGAAAAGGCCACCTGCAGTTCTCACTAGTGTGCCTATAAACACGGAGTACAATGCAACAATTAATTGTAAAAAAAGTAACTTAAGTGTTACGACGAGACGCGCCACTTTCGGCAGACCACTCCGGTAGGATTTCCGCGGGGACATCCAAAGTCACTAAAAAATACCATGTACCCTGGAGCTTTTGGGTCTGGCAACTATGTTGGATAAATTCCCAAGAATCATTGCGCGCAAGAGAAAGAAGGGAGCGGCGTCAGAGGGGGTTGGCTTGCGAAGGTTGCTTGCGCTCCCTCCTAGTTTTTTTCTTCCTCCATGCCGACAGATCTCTGAGGGAGAGAAAGACGTGCCTTTGGCGGATTACGAAATTCTCATCCAGTTATTTTTTAACATTAGCAACAAATGTGTTGGTGTATTATCGTTGTCTACAATAGACTGCAGTGCGTCAAGTGACCACTGCCCAATAACGTTCATCGTTGTATGTGGTCCGCTTAGGCCCAACTGGTACTTCACTAAAATTTGTCTATACTACACTGATCAAGACGTTTCTAAGAAAGGCCTTCAGATGCCCTGTCCCCTGTGATAAATGGAATCGCGGTCCTGAAGTCCTCAGTTTTAGACACAACTCGGCTATCAGAGTTTATTGTTCACTCCACCATTAATACAAAAGTCCTTCAGGCTGGTGGAATGAAGAATGCGAAAGATCCATCGTCAGACTAAAGCCGCATGGAAGCGCCTAGCCCATAACCAGTGGACAAATAACTGGATTAATTACAAAGCCTTTGCTGCTTCGTTTACACGAGCAATGTCTAAGGCTAAGGATGAATATAATGCAAATCTAAAAACAATTATTTGTCTAACCAACTCAACCGGATATCTCTCTAAAGATACATGGAACATACAAAAGTGCTACCCTCAACACTTCAACAGGCAGACGGACACAAACCCAAACTCAGACAGGCAGTATCGTATAAGGCGTGAAGGCAGGCCGCCGCTGTATCGTTAGAAAAGTGACACCGCCGAGCACAGGAAAGAAAAAGTTTTAATAACAAAAAAAAAAACAGAACAGCAATTCAAAGTATCTAAAATGTACAAGTATTCCATAAACATCGAAGAAGAATGTCTTTCATGAACACACCAAAAACTCTATTATGCGCACTCAAACTACGCAATTCCCAAATGCAACTATGGAAATTTCTTCTCATCGCTCTCTGCCATTGGCTCTCTCAATATCGACCGTATTTCATCCAAAAACACCGACTCGATGTTTTGTTCTTGTGCTCGTTCACACACGTCTTCAATTTTAGCTAACTTGTTTATGTAACCAATGACCATCGATTGTTCCGACTCGGCGGTCGGACCACTTGAGGTGGACGTCTCTTCAACTTGTATCCCGCTTGAGCCCGCTTGCTTCACGTCAGAGGTGGCACTTGATGTTCCGATCGACTCCTCCATTAGCCACCTCGCTATGTTCAGGCAGTCTTCGAGACTGCCCTTTGTTAGTTTGTTGACATCGATGTCTTCAACAGCACCAACATTTAGGACCGCCCTCTTAAACAAGTTGAAATTTGCTTCTGCATCCACCAAGCGCAGTCCTTTTCCCTTCTTAGGCCTCCTAATACTTCTAGGACGAATACTGTCAGGGAATACCATGTTCATAAGGTCACAGAACAATTCGCCATCACACAAGTCTTTGGTGTTTCGCACTTCGCGGCTCAACATTTCTTGTATCCACTCAAACACAGTCTGTCGACTGGTCGAATACTTGACCTCTTTCGATGGACATACACTTTTCCGCACCGCACGCTTACTCGTCTCCATGTTACTGACCTCCTTTGCAGAACAGCAGCTTCTAACTTCGTTGTCGACACAACAGCCCTAAGGTTTCAGGGTTGCGAGACCGTTTTTGCATCATTCGATGCGGAGGTACTTCACGTGCTTTTAGCAGAGGCTTTACAAATTGCACTAGGAATCACGTTGTATGCTAGGAATACATATTAAAGGGAAACGGTGAATTATTTGCGTGCACATGGTTGCTGGCTGCAAAAAAAAGGAGGAAAAACCTGTTTATTTTTAGAAAAGGATGAAGGCTATTTTGGAAGCAGAGCATCCTAAAATGTAGCCTAAATGTGCGGATTGTAAAGAAGTTATGTTTAAGCTGACAAACATGGAAGAAAAATCTAGGAGGGAGCGCCGCGGCGGAAAAGTGAAGCCTAGTCATAAAAAATATAACAGAAAGAATCATGTGAAATTAGCCGTCACGTGATACAGCAAGCGGTAGCCGGTAGGTGGTTTCGGATGCGGTTTCGCACGCTTCGCTCGGAAGGAATGCCTTCGCGTGGCCTTCGCTACGCGACGCCTGCACTAGAAACCTGGGGCGTGCGCTGCGAGCAGGCGGTGGACGGAACTTTGGACTTTTAAACGGGCTGATCCCGTGGGGGCTGCCGCCGCCGCGCAGTGCACCCGTGTATTTCGCGAAGTATGGCTGGGTTCCCTCAGCTGCGCCATATGAAATGCTTGCGAGGCTCGGCGCTCAGACGAAGCACGCGAGAACAAGAAGGACGAGGGGACGAAGAGCTGATCATCGCTTCATCCTGTCGTCCGCTATGTTCTTGTGATCAGTCTTTGTACGCTGAGTCCCGCAAGCATGGCATCAAACCAACTAGCCCAACAAAAAGTACTGCCATATGAAATGCTGCGTACCGGGATGCAATAACTACATGGATATACCTGTCGGGGCTGTCGCTACAACGGAGAGTATCCTGTTATGCGCACTGCTCGAGAAACGAAACGTTTGTTTGTCAGGGCAGGTGCATGTATTGTTCGAGAAGAAAATCGTCTGATTCGTTAAGCAAATGCAGACCTCAAATACACATTGTTACGCTGAGGCCAATTCGCCAGGCATGCAATGTTATGTCAAATTCGTCGCGAAACCAAAGATGAAAAGGCCACCTGCAGTTCTCACTAGTGTGCCTAAAAACACGGAGTACAATGCAACAATTAATTGTAAACAAAGTAACTTAAGTGTTACGACGAGACGCGCCACTTTCGGCAGACCACTCCGGTAGGATTTCCGCGGGGACATCCAAAGTCACTAAAAAATACCATGTACCCTGGAGCTTTTGGGTCTGGCAACTATGTTGGATAAATTCCCAAGAATCATTGCGCGCAAGAGAGAGAAGGGAGCGGCGTCAGAGGGGGTTGGCTTGCGAAGGTTGCTTGCGCTCCCTCCTAGTTTTTTTCTTCCTCCATGCCGACAGATCTCTGAGGGAGAGAAAGACGTGCCTTTGGCGGATTACGAAATTCTCATCCAGTTATTTTTTAACATTAGCAACAAATGTGTTGGTGTATTATCGTTGTCTACAATAGACTGCAGTGCGTCAAGTGACCACTGCCCAATAACGTTCATCGTTGTATGTGGTCCGCTTAGGCCCAACTGGTACTTCACTAAAATTTGTCAATACTACACTGATCAAGACGTTTCTAAGAAAGGCCTTCAGATGCCCTGTCCCCTGTGATAAATGGAATCGCGGTCCTGAAGTCCTCAGTTTTAGACACAACTCGGCTATCAGAGTTTATTGTTCACTCCACCATTAATACAAAAGTCCTTCAGGCTGGTGGAATGAAGAATGCGAAAGATCCATCGTCAGAGGAAAGCCGCATGGAAGCGCCTAGCCCATAACCAGTGGACAAATAACTGGATTAATTACAAAGCCTTTGCTGCTTCGTTTACAAGAGCAATGTCTAAGGCTAAGGATGAATATATAATGCAAATCTAAAAACACCTATTTGTCTAACCCACTCAACCGGATATCTCTCTAAAGATACATGGAACATACAAAAGTGCTACCCTCAACACTTCAACAGGCAGACGGACACAAACCCAAACTCAGACAGGCAGTATCGTATAAGGCGTGAAGGCAGGCCGCCGCTGTATCGTTAGAAAAGTGACACCGCCGAGCACAGGAAAGAAAAAGTTTTAATAACAAAAAAAAAAAAACAGAACAGCAATTCAAAGTATCTAAAATGTACAAGTATTCCATAAACATCGAAGAAGAATGTCTTTCATGAACACACCAAAAACTCTATTATGTGCACTCAAACTACGCAATTCCCAAATGCAACTATGGAAATTTCTTCTCATCGCTCTCTGCCATTGGCTCTCTCAATATCGACCGTATTTCATCCAAAAACACCGACTCGATGTTTTGTTCTTGTGCTCGTTCACACACGTCTTCAATTTTAGCTAACTTGTTTATGTAACCAATGACCATCGATTGTTCCGACTCGGCGGTCGGACCACTTGAGGTGGACGTCTCTTCAACTTGTATCCCGCTTGAGCCCGCTTGCTTCACGTCAGAGGTGGCACTTGATGTTCTGGTCGACTCCTCCATTAGCCACCTCGCTATGTTCAGGCAGTCTTCGAGACTGCCCTTTGTTAGTTTGTTGACATCGATGTCTTCAACAGCACCAACATTTAGGACCGCCCTCTTAAACAAGTTGAAATTTGCTTCTGCATCCACCAAGCGCAGTCCTTTTCCCTTCTTAGGCCTCCTAATACTTCTAGGACGAATACTGTCAGGGAATACCATGTTCATAAGGTCACAGAACAGTTCGCCATCACACAAGTCTTTGGTGTTTCGCACTTCGCGGCTCAACATTTCTTGTATCCACTCAAACACAGTCTGTCGACTGGTCGAATACTTGACCTCTTTCGATGGACATACACTTTTCCGCACCGCACGCTTACTCGTCTCCATGTTACTGACCTCCTTTGCAGAACAGCAGCTTCTAACTTCGTTGTCGACACAACAGCCCTAAGGTTTCAGGGTTGCGAGACCGTTTTTGCACCACTCGATGCGGAGGTACTTCACGTGCTTTTAGCAGAGGCTTTACAAATTGCACTAGGAATCACGTTGTATGCTAGGAATACATATTAAAGGGAAACGGTGAATTATTTGCGTGCACATGGTTGCTGGCTGCAAAAAAAAAGGAGGAAAAACCTGTTTATTTTTAGAAAAGGATGAAGGCTATTTTGGAAGCAGAGCATCCTAAAATGTAGCCTAAATGTGCGGATTGTAAAGAAGTTATGTTTAAGCTGACAAACATGGAAGAAAAATCTAGGAGGGAGCGCCGCGGCGGAAAAGTGAAGCCTAGTCATAAAAAATATAACAGAAAGAATCATGTGAAATTAGCCGTCACGTGATACAGCAAGCGGTAGCCGGTAGGTGGTTTCGGATGCGGTTTCGCACGCTTCGCTCGGAAGGAATGCCTTCGCGTGGCCTTCGCTACGCGACGCCTGCACTAGAAACCTGGGGCGTGCGCTGCGAGCAGGCGGTGGACGGAACTTTGGACTTTTAAACGGGCTGATCCCGTGGGGGCTGCCGCCGCCGCGCAGTGCACCCGTGTATTTCGCGAAGTATGGCTGGGTTCCCTCAGCTGCGCCATATGAAATGCTTGCGAGGCTCGGCGCTCAGACGAAGCACGCGAGAACAAGAAGGACGAGGGGACGAAGAGCTGATCATCGCTTCATCCTGTCGTCCGCTATGTTCTTGTGATCAGTCTTTGTACGCTGAGTCCCGCAAGCATGGCATCAAACCAACTAGCCCAACAAAAAGTACTGCCATATGAAATGCTGCGTACCGGGATGCAATAACTACACGGATATACCTGTCGGGGCTGTCGCTACAACGGAGAGTATCCTGTTATGCGCACTGCTCGAGAAACGAAACGTTTGTTTGTCAGGGCAGGTGCATGTATTGTTCGAGAAGAAAATCGTCTGATTCGTTAAGCAAATGCAGACCTCAAATACACATTGTTACGCTGAGGCCAATTCGCCAGGCATGCAATGTTATGTCAAATTCGTCGCGAAACCAAAGATGAAAAGGCCACCTGCAGTTCTCACTAGTGTGCCTAAAAACACGGAGTACAATGCAACAATTAATTGTAAACAAAGTAACTTAAGTGTTACGACGAGACGCGCCACTTTCGGCAGACCACTCCGGTAGGATTTCCGCGGGGACATCCAAAGTCACTAAAAAATACCATGTACCCTGGAGCTTTTGGGTCTGGCAACTATGTTGGATAAATTCCCAAGAATCATTGCGCGCAAGAGAGAGAAGGGAGCGGCGTCAGAGGGGGTTGGCTTGCGAAGGTTGCTTGCGCTCCCTCCTAGTTTTTTTCTTCCTCCATGCCGACAGATCTCTGAGGGAGAGAAAGACGTGCCTTTGGCGGATTACGAAATTCTCATCCAGTTATTTTTTAACATTAGCAACAAATGTGTTGGTGTATTATCGTTGTCTACAATAGACTGCAGTGCGTCAAGTGACCACTGCCCAATAACGTTCATCGTTGTATGTGGTCCGCTTAGGCCCAACTGGTACTTCACTAAAATTTGTCAATACTACACTGATCAAGACGTTTCTAAGAAAGGCCTTCAGATGCCCTGTCCCCTGTGATAAATGGAATCGCGGTCCTGAAGTCCTCAGTTTTAGACACAACTCGGCTATCAGAGTTTATTGTTCACTCCACCATTAATACAAAAGTCCTTCAGGCTGGTGGAATGAAGAATGCGAAAGATCCATCGTCAGAGGAAAGCCGCACGGAAGCGCCTAGCCCATAACCAGTGGACAAATAACTGGATTAATTACAAAGCCTTTGCTGCTTCGTTTACAAGAGCAATGTCTAAGGCTAAGGATGAATATATAATGCAAATCTAAAAACACCTATTTGTCTAACCCACTCAACCGGATATCTCTCTAAAGATACATGGAACATACAAAAGTGCTACCCTCAACACTTCAACAGGCAGACGGACACAAACCCAAACTCAGACAGGCAGTATCGTATAAGGCGTGAAGGCAGGCCGCCGCTGTATCGTTAGAAAAGTGACACCGCCGAGCACAGGAAAGAAAAAGTTTTAATAACAAAAAAAAAAAACAGAACAGCAATTCAAAGTATCTAAAATGTACAAGTATTCCATAAACATCGAAGAAGAATGTCTTTCATGAACACACCAAAAACTCTATTATGTGCACTCAAACTACGCAATTCCCAAATGCAACTATGGAAATTTCTTCTCATCGCTCTCTGCCATTGGCTCTCTCAATATCGACCGTATTTCATCCAAAAACACCGACTCGATGTTTTGTTCTTGTGCTCGTTCACACACGTCTTCAATTTTAGCTAACTTGTCTATGTAACCAATGACCATCGATTGTTCCGACTCGGCGGTCGGACCACTTGAGGTGGACGTCTCTTCAACTTGTATCCCGCTTGAGCCCGCTTGCTTCACGTCAGAGGTGGCACTTGATGTTCTGGTCGACTCCTCCATTAGCCACCTCGCTATGTTCAGGCAGTCTTCGAGACTGCCCTTTGTTAGTTTGTTGACATCGATGTCTTCAACAGCACCAACATTTAGGACCGCCCTCTTAAACAAGTTGAAATTTGCTTCTGCATCCACCAAGCGCAGTCCTTTTCCCTTCTTAGGCCTCCTAATACTTCTAGGACGAATACTGTCAGGGAATACCATGTTCATAAGGTCACAGAACAGTTCGCCATCACACAAGTCTTTGGTGTTTCGCACTTCGCGGCTCAACATTTCTTGTATCCACTCAAACACAGTCTGTCGACTGGTCGAATACTTGACCTCTTTCGATGGACATACACTTTTCCGCACCGCACGCTTACTCGTCTCCATGTTACTGACCTCCTTTGCAGAACAGCAGCTTCTAACTTCGTTGTCGACACAACAGCCCTAAGGTTTCAGGGTTGCGAGACCGTTTTTGCACCACTCGATGCGGAGGTACTTCACGTGCTTTTAGCAGAGGCTTTACAAATTGCACTAGGAATCACGTTGTATGCTAGGAATACATATTAAAGGGAAACGGTGAATTATTTGCGTGCACATGGTTGCTGGCTGCAAAAAAAAGGAGGAAAAACCTGTTTATTTTTAGAAAAGGATGAAGGCTATTTTGGAAGCAGAGCATCCTAAAATGTAGCCTAAATGTGCGGATTGTAAAGAAGTTATCTTTAAGCTGACAAACATGGAAGAAAAATCTAGGAGGAAGCGCCGCGGCGGAAAAGTGAAGCCTAGTCATAAAAAATATAACAGAAAGAATCATGTGAAATTAGCCGTCACGTGATACAGCAAGCGGTAGCCGGTAGGTGGTTTCGGATGCGGTTTCGCACGCTTCGCTCGGAAGGAATGCCTTCGCGTGGCCTTCGCTACGCGACGCCTGCACTAGAAACCTGGGGCGTGCGCTGCGAGCAGGCGGTGGACGGAACTTTGGACTTTTAAACGGGCTGATCCCGTGGGGGCTGCCGCCGCCGCGCAGTGCACCCGTGTATTTCGCGAAGTATGGCTGGGTTCCCTCAGCTGCGCCTAATGAAATGCTTGCGAGGCTCGGCGCTCAGACGAAGCACGCGAGAACAAGAAGGACGAGGGGACGAAGAGCTGATCATCGCTTCATCCTGTCGTCCGCTATGTTCTTGTGATCAGTCTTTGTACGCTGAGTCCCGCAAGCATGGAATCAAACCAACTAGCCCAACAAAAAGTACTGCCATATGAAATGCTGCGTACCGGGATGCAAGAACTACACGGATATACCTCTCGGGGCTGTCGCTACAACGGAGAGTATCCTGTTATGCGCACTGCTCGAGAAACGAAACGTTTGTTTGTCAGGGCAGGTGCATGTATAGTTCGAGAAGAAAATCGTCTGATTCGTTAAGCAAATGCAGACCTCAAATACACATTGTTACGCTGAGGCCAATTCGCCAGGCATGCAATGTTATGTCAAATTCGTCGCGAAACCAAAGATGAAAAGGCCACCTGCAGTTCTCACTAGTGTGCCTAAAAACACGGAGTACAATGCAACAATTAATTGTAAACAAAGTAACTTAAGTGTTACGACGAGACGCGCCACTTTCGGCAGACCACTCCGGTAGGCTGTCCGCGGGGACATCCAAAGTCACTAAAAAATACCATGTACCCTGCAGCTTTTGGGTCTGGCAACTATGTTGGATAAATTCCCAAGAATCATTGCGCGCAAGAGAGAGAAGGGAGCGGCGTCAGAGGAGGTTGGCTTGCGGAGGCTGCTTGCGCTCCCTCCTAGTTTTTTTCTTCCTCCATGCCGACAGATCTCTGAGGGAGAGAAAGACGTGCCTTTGGCGGATTACGAAATTCTCATCCAGTTATTCATTTAACATTAGCAACAAATGTATTGGTGTATTATCCTTGTCTACAATAGACTGCAGTGCGTCAAGTGACCACTGCCCAATAACGTTCATCGCTGTATGTGGTCCGCTTAGGCCCAACTGGTACTTCACTAAAATTTGTCAATACTACACTGATCAAGACGTTTCTAAGAAAGGCCTTCAGATGCCCTGTCCCCTGTGATAAATGGAATCGCGGTCCTGAAGTCCTCAGTTTTAGACGCAACTCGGCTATCAGAGTTTATTGTTCACTCCACCATTAATACAAAAGTCCTTCAGGCTGGTGGAATGAAGAATGCGAAAGATCCATCGTCAGAGGAAAGCCGCATGGAAGCGCCTAGCCCATAACCAGTGGACAAATAACTGGATTAATTACAAAGCCTTTGCTGCTTCGTTTACAAGAGCAATGTCTAAGGCTAAGGATGAATATAATGCAAATCTAAAAACACCTATTTGTCTAACCCACTCAACCGGATATCTCTCTAAAGATACATGGAACATACAAAACTGCTACCCTCAACACTTCAACAGGCAGACGGACACAAACCCAAACTCAGACAGGCAGTATCGTATAAGGCGTGAAGGCAGGCCGCCGCTGTATCGTTAGAAAAGTGACACCGCCGAGCACAAGAAAGAACAAGTTTTAATAACAAAAAAAAAAACAGAACAGCAATTTAAAGTATCTAAAATGTACAAGTATTCCATAAACATCGAAGAAGAATGTCTTTCATGAACACACCAAAAACTCTATTATGTGCACTCAAACTACGCAATTCCCAAATGCAACTATGGAAATTTCTTCTCATCGCTCTCTGCCATTGGCTCTCTCAATATCGACCGTATTTCATCCAAAAACACCGACTCGATGTTTTGTTCTTGTGCTCGTTCACACACGTCTTCAATTTTAGCTAACTTGTTTATGTAACCAATGACCATCGATTGTTCCGACTCGGCGGTCGGACCACTTGAGGTGGACGTCTCTTCAACTTGTATCCCGCTTGAGCCCGCTTGCTTCACGTCAGAGGTGGCACTTGATGTTCTGGTCGACTCCTCCATTAGCCACCTCGCTATGTTCAGGCAGTCTTCGAGACTGCCCTTTGTTAGTTTGTTGACATCGATGTCTTCAACAGCACCAACATTTAGGACCGCCCTCTTAAACAAGTTGAAATTTGCTTCTGCATCCACCAAGCGCAGTCCTTTTCCCTTCTTAGGCCTCCTAATACTTCTAGGACGAATACTGTCAGGGAATACCATGTTCATAAGGTCACAGAACAGTTCGCCATCACACAAGTCTTTGGTGTTTCGCACTTCGCGGCTCAACATTTCTTGTATCCACTCAAACACAGTCTGTCGACTGGTCGAATACTTGACCTCTTTCGATGGACATACACTTTTCCGCACCGCACGCTTACTCGTCTCCATGTTACTGACCTCCTTTGCAGAACAGCAGCTTCTAACTTCGTTGCCGACACAACAGCCCTAAGGTTTCAGGGTTGCGAGACCGTTTTTGCACCACTCGATGCGGAGGTACTTCACGTGCTTTTAGCAGAGGCTTTACAAATTGCACTAGGAATCACGTTGTATGCTAGGAATACATATTAAAGGGAAACGGTGAATTATTTGCGTGCACATGGTTGCTGGCTGCAAAAAAAAGGAGGAAAAACCTGTTTATTTTTAGAAAAGGATGAAGGCTATTTTGGAAGCAGAGCATCCTAAAATGTAGCCTAAATGTGCGGATTGTAAAGAAGTTATCTTTAAGCTGACAAACATGGAAGAAAAATCTAGGAGGGAGCGCCGCGGCGGAAAAGTGAAGCCTAGTCATAAAAAATATAACAGAAAGAATCATGTGAAATTAGCCGTCACGTGATACAGCAAGCGGTAGCCGGTAGGTGGTTTCGGATGCGGTTTCGCACGCTTCGCTCGGAAGGAATGCCTTCGCGTGGCCTTCGCTACGCGACGCCTGCACTAGAAACCTGGGGCGTGCGCTGCGAGCAGGCGGTGGACGAAACTTTGGACTTTTAAACGGGCTGATCCCGTGGGGGCTGCCGCCGCCGCGCAGTGCACCCGTGTATTTCGCGAAGTATGGCTGGGTTCCCTCAGCTGCGCCTAATGAAATGCTTGCGAGGCTCGGCGCTCAGACGAAGCACGCGAGAACAAGAAGGACGAGGGGACGAAGAGCTGATCATCGCTTCATCCTGTCGTCCGCTATGTTCTTGTGATCAGTCCTTGTACGCTGAGTCCCGCAAGCATGGAATCAAACCAACTAGCCCAACAAAAAGTACTGCCATATGAAATGCTGCGTACCGGGATGCAAGAACTACACGGATATACCTCTCGGGGCTGTCGCTACAACGGAGAGTATCCTGTTATGCGCACTGCTCGAGAAACGAAACGTTTGTTTGTCAGGGCAGGTGCATGTATAGTTCGAGAAGAAAATCGTCTGATTCGTTAAGCAAATGCAGACCTCAAATACACATTGTTACGCTGAGGCCAATTCGCCAGGCATGCAATGTTATGTCAAATTCGTCGCGAAACCAAAGATGAAAAGGCCGCCTGCAGTTCTCACTAGTGTGCCTAAAAACACGGAGTACAATGCAACAATTAATTGTAAACAAAGTAACTTAAGTGTTACGACGAGACGCGCCACTTTCGGCAGACCACTCCGGTAGGCTGTCCGCGGGGACATCCAAAGTCACTAAAAAATACCATGTACCCTGCAGCTTTTGGGTCTGGCAACTATGTTGGATAAATTCCCAAGAATCATTGCGCGCAAGAGAGAGAAGGGAGCGGCGTCAGAGGAGGTTGGCTTGCGGAGGCTGCTTGCGCTCCCTCCTAGTTTTTTTCTTCCTCCATGCCGACAGATCTCTGAGGGAGAGAAAGACGTGCCTTTGGCGGATTACGAAATTCTCATCCAGTTATTCATTTAACATTAGCAACAAATGTATTGGTGTATTATCCTTGTCTACAATAGACTGCAGTGCGTCAAGTGACCACTGCCCAATATCGTTCATCGCTGTATGTGGTCCGCTTAGGCCCAACTGGTACTTCACTAAAATTTGTCAATACTACACTGATCAAGACGTTTCTAAGAAAGGCCTTCAGATGCCCTGTCCCCTGTGATAAATGGAATCGCGGTCCTGAAGTCCTCAGTTTTAGACGCAACTCGGCTATCAGAGTTTATTGTTCACTCCACCATTAATACAAAAGTCCTTCAGGCTGGTGGAATGAAGAATGCGAAAGATCCATCGTCAGAGGAAAGCCGCATGGAAGCGCCTAGCCCATAACCAGTGGACAAATAACTGGATTAATTACAAAGCCTTTGCTGCTTCGTTTACAAGAGCAATGTCTAAGGCTAAGGATGAATATAATGCAAATCTAAAAACACCTATTTGTCTAACCCACTCAACCGGATATCTCTCTAAAGATACATGGAACATACAAAACTGCTATCCTCAACACTTCAACAGGCAGACGGACACAAACCCAAACTCAGACAGGCAGTATCGTATAAGGCGTGAAGGCAGGCCGCCGCTGTATCGTTAGAAAAGTGACACCGCCGAGCACAAGAAAGAACAAGTTTTAATAACAAAAAAAAACAGAACAGCAATTTAAAGTATCTAAAATGTACAAGTATTCCATAAACATCGAAGAAGAATGTCTTTCATGAACACACCAAAAACTCTATTATGTGCACTCAAACTACGCAATTCCCAAATGCAACTATGGAAATTTCTTCTCATCGCTCTCTGCCATTGGCTCTCTCAATATCGACCGTATTTCATCCAAAAACACCGACTCGATGTTTTGTTCTTGTGCTCGTTCACACACGTCTTCAATTTTAGCTAACTTGTTTATGTAACCAATGACCATCGATTGTTCCGACTCGGCGGTCGGACCACTTGAGGTGGACGTCTCTTCAACTTGTATCCGGCTTGAGCCTGCTTGCTTCACGTCAGAGGTGGCACTTGATGTTCTGGTCGACTCCTCCATTAGCCACCTCGTTATGTTCAGGCAGTCTTCGAGACTGCCCTTTGTTAGTTTGTTGACATCGATGTCTTCAACGGCACCAACATTTAGGACCGCCCTCTTAAACAAGTTGAAGTTTGCCTCTGCATCCACCAAGCGCAGTCCTTTTCCCTTCTTAGGCCTCCTAATACTTCTAGGACGAATACTGTCAGGAAATACCATGTTCATGAGGTCACAGAACAGTTCGCCATCACACAAGTCTTTGGTGTTTCGCACTTCGCGGCTCAACATTTCTTGTATCCACTCAAACACAGTCTGTCGACTGGTCGAATACTTGACCTCTTTCGATGGACATACACTTTTCCGCACCGCACGCTTACTCGTCTCCATGTTACTGACCTCCTTTGCAGAACAGCAGCTTCTAACTTCGTTGTCGACACAACAGCCCTAAGGTTTCAGGGTTGCGAGACCGTTTTTGCACCACTCGATGCGGAGGTACTTCATGTGCTTTTAGCAGAGGCTTTACAAATTGCACTAAGAATCACGTTGTATGCTAGGAATACATAATAAAGGGAAACGGTGAATTATTTGCGTGCACATGGTTGCTGGCTGCAAAAAAAAGGAGGAAAAACCTGTTTATTTTTAGAAAAAGATGAAGGCTGTTTTGGAAGCAGAGCATCCTAAAATGTAGCCTAAATGTGCGGATTGTAAAGAAGTTATGATTAAGCTGACAAACATGGAAGAAAAATCTAGGAGGGAGCGCCGCGGCGGAAAAGTGAAGCCTAGTCATAAAAAAATATAACAGAAAGAATCATGTGAAATTAGCCGTCACGTGATACAGCAAGCGGTAGCCGGTAGGTGGTTTCGGATGCGGTTTCGCACGCTTCGCTCGGAAGGAATGCCTTCGCGTGGCCTTCGCTACGCGACGCCTGCACTAGAAACCTGGGGCGTGCGCTGCGAGCAGGCGGTGGACGGAACTTTGGACTTTTAAACGGGCTGATCCCGTGGGGGCTGCCGCCGCCGCGCAGTGCACCCGTGTATTTCGCGAAGTATGGCTGGGTTCCCTCAGCTGCGCCATATGAAATGCTTGCGAGGCTCGGCGCTCAGACGAAGCACGCGAGAACAAGAAGGACGAGGGGACGAAGAGCTGATCATCGCTTCATCCTGTCGTCCGCTATGTTCTTGTGATCTGTCTTTGTACGCTGAGTCCCGCAAGCATGGAATCAAACCAACTAGGCCAACAAAAAGTACTGCCATATGAAATGCTGCGTACCGGGATGCAAGAACTACACGGATATACCTCTCGGGGCTGTCGCTACAACGGAGAGTATCCTGTTATGCGCACTGCTCGAGAAACGAAACGTTTGTTTGTCAGGGCAGGTGCATGTATTGTTCGAGAAGAAAATCGTCTGATTCGTTAAGCAAATGCAGACCTCAAATACACATTGTTACGCTGAGGCCAATTCCCCAGGCATGCAATGTTATGTCAAATTCGTCGCGAAACCAAAGATGAAAAGGCCACCTGCAGTTCTCACTAGTGTGCCTATAAACACGGAGTACAATGCAACAATTAATTGTAAACAAAGTAACTTAAGTGTTACGACGAGACGCGCCACTTTCGGCAGACCACTCCGGTAGGCTTTCCGCGGGGACATCCAAAGTCACTAAAAAATACCATGTACCCTGCAGCTTTTGGGTCTGGCAACTATGTTGGATAAATTCCCAAGAATCATTGCGCGCAAGAGAGAGAAGGGAGCGGCGTCAGAGGAGGTTGGCTTGCGGAGGCTGCTTGCGCTCCCTCCTAGTTTTTTTCTTCCTCCATGCCGACAGATCTCTGAGGGAGAGAAAGACGTGCCTTTGGCGGATTACGAAATTCTCATCCAGTTATTCATTTAACATTAGCAACAAATGTATTGGTGTATTATCGTTGTCTACAATAGACTGCAGTGCGTCAAGTGACCACTGCCCAATAACGTTCATCGTTGTATGTGGTCCGCTTAGGCCCAACTGGTACTTCACAAAGTTTTCAATACTACACTGCTCAAGACGTTTCTAACTAAGGCCTTCAGATGCCCTGTCCCCTGTGATAAATCGAATCGCGGTCCTGAAGTCCTCAGTTTTAGACGCAACTCGGCTATCAGAGTTTATTGTTCACTCCACCATTAATACAAAAGTCCTTCAGGCTGGTGGAATAAAGAATGCGAAAGATCCATCGTCAGAGGAAAGTCGCATGGAAGCGCCTAGCCCATAACCAGTGGACAAATAACTGGAATAATTACAAAGCCTTTGCAGCTCCGTTTACAAGAGCAATGTCTAAGGCTAAGGATGAATATAATGCAAATCTAAAAACACCTATTTCTCTAACCCACTAAACCGGATATCTCTCTAGAGATACATGGAACGTACAAAAGGGCTACCCTCAACACTTCAACAGGCAGACGGACACAAACCCAGACAGGTAGTGTTGTATATGGCCTGAAGGCACGCTGCCGCCAGCACCTCTGCGATATCATAGAAAAGTGACACCGCAGAACAGAGGAAAGAACAAGTTTTAATAACAAAAAAACCCAACAGTAATTCAAAGTATCAAAAGTGTACAGGTATTTCACAGAAATCGAAGAAGAATGTCTTTCAAGAACACACCAAGAACTCTGTTATCTGCACTCAAACTACGCATTTCCCAACTGCAACTATAGGAATTTTTTCTCATGGCTCTCTGCCGTTGGCTCTCTCAATATCGCCCGTATTTCATCCAAAAACATCGACTCGATGTTTTGTTTTTGCGCTCTCTCGCACACGTCTTCAATTTTAGCGAACACGCTCATGTACCCAGTGATGATCGATTGTTCCGACTCTGCGGTCGGAACACTTGAGATGGATTTTGCTCCAGCTTGTGCCCCGCTTGAGCCCGTTTGCTTCGCATCAGAGGTGGCACTTGATGTTCTTGTGGATTCCTCCATTAACCACCTCGCTATGTTGAGGCAGTCTTCGAGACTGCCTTTTGCACTCCGTGGGCAGCCCTGGCATGCGCAGCTGCTAACTGTGCGGTCACTGAATCGCCTGCTTCCTTCTGTGCAGTGCGGCGAACTCAAAACCGATACGGACTGCCTGTTATTGCGGACAGTACAGCGAGGTGCGTGGCAAGATCCAGCGATGTCCTGATCTGCGCAGCTGGGATCTGCTTATCGTCGGCGCGATGCCCACTTCCGGACCTCTCCTCTATAAAATCCGTCGTCAACCCAAAATCTTCAGCACTCTGTAGGCAGCTCTGGCATGCGCAGCTACTAGCTGTGTGGTCACTGAATCGACTGTTTTCTTCTGTGCAGGTACGTGAACTTGTTTTGTGAGCACATATAGTCCACCTGGGCTGCCCGACATGTGTTTTGTGTTGGCGCCATGAATGAGAAATCACCAACCACGATAAAAGAAGTAGCTATTACAGGAGCTAGCGAACTAATTTGATTCCTTCCAGACAGAGCTCAGTAATGAGATGCGTGAAATTAGCGACTCTGTTAAGTTCATGAACTCTCATTTTGAGGAGTTCAAGCAGATAATAGATAGCATGCAGCTGGAGCGCCAAACGCCGAAAAAAGAAAACAATGAACTACGAACCGCCTTACAGTCAGCTCAAAATTATATGATTAAGCTAAAACAGTATTTGTGTTCACAGAACCTGGAGATTAAAGGACTTCCCTTGTCTAGGCTGCAATGAAAATTATTGAAAAGCTAAATGCTTCAGTGTGTCCCACGGACATTGATGTGGTACATCGAGTTCCCTGCAACGATACAGAAAGGCCTAACGTCGTTGTAAAATTTACATCACGTAGGGTGCGTAACTTGCTGCTCAATGCTGCCAAAAAGAATAGCCTGTTTCCAGATTTTGAATACGAAGGGGAGGACAGGGTGTACAGTAATGAACACATGTGCCCGGAAATTAAGGTTCTGTTTGTATTACCGAACCTATAAAATAATAATAATTGGTTCACAGGAAGGGAAAGGCGCAGTAACTGTCACACTTGCTCTGTGGACACCCGAACCGCGCCGTAAGGGAAGGGAGGAAGGTGGGAATGAAGGTGGAAAGAGAGAAAGAAGAGATGTAGTGGAGGGCTACAGAGTAATTTTGACCACCTGGGGATCTTTAACGTGCGCTGACATCGCACAGCACACGGACGCCACTTCGTTTCGCCTCCATCGAAACGCAGCCGCCGCGGTCGGGTTTGAACCCGGGAACTCCGGCACAGTAGTCGGGCGTCTTACCACTGCACCACTCCGTCGGGGCTATTACCGAACCTAAAATTGTATTTATGACTTTCGGGTCTATCCGCTACTGATCTCTGTAATTCTTGTAGAGAAATTGAATCCATACATCATTTTTTCCTCTTCTAAGAGCAATTCGCATTCGATTCTCAGTAAAATTTACTTAACGACTCCCCTTTCTAGATTAGGCCTTCCTCCAACCATTTCAGTTCTCCTCTCCTTCGGGGCAAGCGTCACGGGATATGCCCTGAAACCAGTGTGCCATTCTATTCATAATTACATAATTTCATCAGGCAGATTTTTATGCTAGGTGAGACTTGATTGCTTTTTCTTTTCATTTTTATTTTTTCCAAATTCTAGTTAAGCACCCATTTTTATATTAATACATCGATCCTTGACATTAGGTGACATTTACGCATCACCTAGCGTTTGTATGCCGATTCCGTACGAGGCTTACCAAGCTGAGAGCTTATAGAAGTATCAATTCACCTGACAGCAAACGTTCACGACGACCAGTAGCGCCAGACGCTTTTGCGTGATAATAGAGAGTTTTAGTACTGCGTACGTAAGCATACGCAGAACCCTTGCGTACGCAGGCTGCCTGCGTGTTGATTACTGCGCATGCGTCATACGCAGCACGATCCTTTCGTACTGCGTATACGTTGCTTACATACGCAGAAATCCCTACCTCTGCGTGCGTTCGTTGAACCGTCTGCGTGTTGCTCTCGTGTATGAGCTCGGCAGACACGTTTGGCTATATGGCCGCGCATGATAAGCAGCAAACACGCCGTTTTTTTTTTTCTTTTTATTGCAGACGATTTGGCGTTTCGCGAGAAGTGAAAACTTCTAATTCATTTGTTGCTCCGCAGTAGAGGGCGCGAATTTCAAATTGTGCCTTATGCGACGCACAATTCGTTTTCTATGAATGCACTGCGCGAACGCTCCAACTTTTAGCAGGTGTATTTCGTCGCCAGGATCGCTGAAACCTGAAGCAGTAAGTACCAAGTTTCCTGTGGGTTTTACACTATAGACAAACGCCGTGTTTACAAACAAATGGGGCGCTCGCGAACCCGCCGCAGACTGGGGGCGAAATGTATAGGCTTACCACCCATGAGAAGCTGTGGAAGCGAAAGATTTCAAAGCCGTTTTATGTCTTCACGGAGCACCTATATTTTTTTTTTGTTTTTTTTTTTTTTTTTTGTATAGAGCAAGTACAAAAATCTTAGAACAGACTGTGAAAATATGAAATGCCATTTCAAAGGCGGATTATCTCTATAACACTGCCAGACTTATAGGGGTACGAGTTGTAGGGCCCTTAGAAAACATGTAAACACAACTTACCGCAGTATCTTTCTCGTTTAGCACAGTACCAATAGATTCTGCCTCTCATTAAAAGTTGGCGAATGCTTTGAATAAATGTGTAACAAGGTATGCTAAGTCATTCCGCGGATAATCTATTTATAAACACCGCTAAAATATGTGTTGTGAAGCCGCACATACCGCATAGACGCTCGCTATGCACTGGGTGCTTCTCCCTATCGCGGAAGCTTCTCGCATACAGCTGCCGTATGTACTAAATTTTCCTAATACCTGTCATTCAAAGTAAGCAGCCCATAGACAAAACTACATTCAAAAAGCATTTTTAAATGTCGGAAGGGAACGATCCATTGTAGCAGACGGTGGCGCAGCCGACGCTCTATTCGATCGCAGACGACGCCGGCGATCTCGAACGACATTCGTGTGAGCAGACGGACTGTTGGTCGTCTGCTGCTGTGCACGGTTCATTTTTCGTGCCGGGTGATGATTACCTTCAGCTTAAAAGCTTGTATCATTTGAGCGGCCGAATTTAAGAGGGAACGTTGAAGCTCTCGGAAGAGCGGACAGCTAGATTTCAGGCGTGTCTTTACAACGCAGGTTCATCTAGGCGCGTTAAATATAGTTTGGCTCCAAAAAAGCTGTAGTATATTTTGTCATACTTTTTCTTCAAATTATTGGCTAACTTTTCACCATCTGCCGAGTTCATTGGTGCTGGCCTAAACCCGAAAATTATTTTGGTAAGTTTTCTTTGCATATGTTTCCATGGGCCACGCTCCCGACTTTTACGGCATACGTTTCGTGGTATTTTAATTATACTCCCTCTCTTTAATGAGACTTCGTATAGCTTCGCAGTGTGTTTTCCGAGGTTCATAGCTACTTTGCACTGAATGATGATATCATAGGCGCACTGTGAGCTCAGAAAACTGCTTTGACATGACATCGTTTCTCTCGGAAAAACGGTTTGCTTCTTCGGATTTAAATCTTGCACGGGGTTGTATTGTTAATTTTTGCTTTCTACAAAGTTTACAGAGGGTAGTGTCCCGATTCGGTCAAAGTTATTCATTATATCCTCATCCTCTGCAACAACGACGAACCAAAGCAGCATCTTTGCAGCATGGGTTCCATCTCTCGCCTGTCGGAAAAACAAAAAAGCAGGAGTTCCTGCGCTGAAAAATTTAGTTTTTGGTTGGCTGCGAGATGCCACTACACAGGCCACGGCGCTTGCTGCGTTAGCTTCCGGACTCCTGCGTACGTATGGGCTTCCGCCCTACTAAAAGTCTTTCTGTGGCATGTACACGACCATGCCGTAGCGTTCCGCAAAGTACGTGGGCTGTGCGTACGTAGAGCTCACTACGAAGTTCTAAAACTCTCTAATATTTTTATCGAAAACGCGTAATAAACGTGTGTAGAGAGAAGGATGTGCTTCCACTCTTTATGCGCGCGGAAGTACCGATACGTTGCACTAGTAGGGGCAGTAATACGCGAGGGCTACTGCACATTTTAATCTTATCCTTGGCCCTCTCAAATGAACCAGCGGCGCTGGAGGGACCCAGTCCTGAATCGCTGCCGAGCGGGTCTGCTTCGGACTCAGATACGTCGGGTAATTCTGCCGTTGAGTAGCGTTTCCTGTGCGGTACGCACCCGGCGGAAACTGTACTTTAGGAGATAATAGAAAGGCCGCTACGAAACGGCCCTTTTTTAAGGCCTGTTTTCAGATTATTTCAGTCAAAGCACTGCGCACTGTAGCGTCGTCTCCTACAGCAGGCGATACACAACAGAAGTTCGTCTGCGTGATTATCGTTACACCTTTTATTCTCTTCACCACAAAACGTAACTGTAGTTAGGGAAGAATTAAAATATCATCATGCTGCAAGCATGATGTCATTACGACCTGCATAAAATGCGGAAGCCTTCTGTTTTGAGTTGCTTCTTGTCGCAGGCGTCGGATATAGGGGGTATTCACTGACGCGCTGTGCGTGGTGCATTGTGGGTAATTGAGGCGCAGTCGGCCATTTTTGTGTCCACGGAACGAACAGGGCGAACGTACGTATCAAGTGCTGTCGTGCGGTTCTACAAGCAGTGGCATCCGCAGCTATATGTTTACTGAGCTATCGTAGACTGTAATAGACGCGTGCACAGCATAGACAACGGAAGCTGAAGAGCTGCGCGAACGACCTCGGCATTTTAAGGTTCCAGAAGTACACACGAACAACTCCACTCGAACGAGACACCTCACCGAGATGCGACGTCACGTATGGCTGGCACGGCTCAACCGCACAAGTATCATGGAATATGAGAAATGTATGTCACAATGGGCTGGAATGGAATCTTCCAGATGTGCCCTAGCAGCCAGCTCTTGTCACTATCCGTGCACGACTGTTCTTCACGCTCTCGGAAGACACATTCCCGGTAAAAGAGCAGCGTGGCAATGTATCGCTTCCAGTCATGCGCATGCATGCAGCGCACCGCCAACACCTCCTCGTCGTGTTTTGCTGCAATAAAATCCTTCAAAGAGGGCTCGCTAAACTTTGTGTTTGCCGTACTTGCCTCATTCGATCAGAAGAAGTCGGATGTTCGCATCGTTTGTGTCGGCTGCTAATCAAAGCAGACCGCATGCAGATTCGGTGAAGGAACGTAGGCGGGCAGAGTTGTTTTGCAGAAGGTTTGAAGAACTTTATAAACTTATTTATCTCTAATAACAAATCAAGTTTAGCTTGGCCAAAACTGCGCTGTATTTCAAGAGTTTTGTTGCAAAAAGTTATTTCGAGCCCGCAAGACAACGAGGTGGCGCCACCGGTGTCATCGCTGTGCCCTGTGGCAGCGGTTTCTTTCGCTTCCTTACCGCCACAGACGATGCAAACAACCGACTTCTTCTGATCGACTGAGGCAAGTACACCAAACAAGTTTTGTATAAAAGATACTGACTACCAAACACCATTTCTATGCAGAATATCAGCTACAAAAACTCAGCGGGTTAGTTGGTATAAACGTTGGACGGCACGCACGTAATTGCACAAAGAGCGAGTTCGTCTGCTTCAACCGCGGCTCTTAACCCAGCCGCTTGTAACGCAGTTGCTTTCTTCGAGTGGTCAGTAGGCTTGCGATTGGTTTCTTAATTGTGACGAAGCTCGTCCTTAGGACAAGGAATTCATGAATGTCGCATATATTTATGCGTGGGCACAGGCCGACGCTTACCGTACAGTTGCGCATATCGACTGCACACGGGCCGGTACCAAAGTTTTGTTTCGAACAGGTATCTGTCCGCATCGCGCACACTTTGCCGATAAATCGAAATGTCACTCATGATACCGATTGAGTTTTCATAACAACGGTGCTGTCATGAGGCAGAGTGAGAGAGCAAACGGACGGGCACGAACAGCTAAGCTAACCGCCGCCCCGTACTAGTACTAGTAAAGTACTAGTCAGAACAGGACGCAAAGATGGCGTCGGCTGCGTGCTGACGTCAGCTGTGACGTCACGTGAATACCTCCTATAGAACGCGTTTCAGTGAACCTCCGTTCTTTGTTGTGTCGGTAAGCTTGCCATGTCGAGAGTACCACAATATGAGCGGATGCGTATTAACAACCTTTGTATGAAAGAGTACACTCAAATACAGATAGCTAATACGGTAGGGATGTCTACGCACAGAGTTAATAGAATTATACAAGCATACAGACATGATGGATGAATAGCCGATGCTCCTCATGACTCTCGTTCTCAGGTACCGGGGCCTCCGAAGACGCGCTCACTCTTGTTGCCGCCTCTGTGTTGCCCTTTGGCACTGCCAAAAAATTGGTAATTTAGACGGGCCATCTGCCAGCATATCCATGCTGAAACGGCGCCCTTTATTAATGGAGGACTGGAGGACTGCACAGCTGCGTCGCGGCGCAAAAGCATCTGCCTTAGAGACGAAACAAGGCCAAATTCTTCATGGCACGTACGAAGAAAACAAAGTGATGCTCACCGATTAATCAACGCTTACAATGGTTTGGGATGCAAAAAGGCGCATTTGGCGTCCTGATTCCTCGAGGTATTACCCCCAACATGTTCTGAAGCTGCCTCCAGCGGCAGGTATGTGCTGTGAACGTGTGCGGTTCTGTTTCCTAGGATGGACTCGACGTCCTGCATAGGATTGATGGGAGCCTGACAACAGATAAATATTGCGCCATTCTGGACTTTGTCATCATTCCCTACGCACATGACGGGTCATTCCCAGACGGGGACTATGCTTCCCAAGAGGACTTCTCCCCTGCGCACACAGCCAAGAGAGTTGGTGAACTTCTAACTGATCGGAGCGTTCGAAAGGTTTTAAATGGCCGCCGAAAGAAGCCGACATGAATATAATTGAACAAGTGTGGGGTAGGATGAAATTGAACCTATTAAGAAGCAAGCTGCACGGCGTGTCTGAAGAAGATATCTGGCAAGCTGTGGAAAGTGAGAGCAATCGATTGAAGAGCGATGCTACCTTTGTGAAAAGTTTGTACACGTGCCTTTCAGAATGCGGTCCGTCGTCTCAGTGCAAGGGGCTATGAGTCGCTACTGAGTTTCAGCTTGACGTATAAAGCCGCTCCATTGAACTACATGAAAAATGCATGGTGGTACCTTAGATGCCAAATTTATGAGGTGCTTTGTTTTTAATTGTTCGCTGTTTTTGTTAACGTTGCTGACTACGTAATATTGTTTCTTCAATAAAACACTTCAACTTGAGTCCTTTCAGCACAGACATGGGCAATAAGTGAAGGAGTTGTTTTTTTTTTTTTCTTAAGCCACATAAGATCCAAGATTTCTTTAGACACTATTCCTCTTACCTGTAGTGATACCCATAACCTCTCTATATGCATATTCACGTGTCTGGGTTACATCAGGATGCGAGTTTCGCAGACATATAGAGCGGCCACACTTTGAAATGGTCAGGATCAGGATAGAGATAAGTGTCCTGTGTTACAGCGCAGTCACGTGACAAGAGTCACTAGTGATTACACGAGCTTGTTGTAGTGACAGTCAGGATACACTTGGAGAATCATTCAGTTTGTTATGCATCATTCCAAGATAGAGGGTGAATGCTCAGTGTTACATATGGTCGAGTGGCAAGTGTCACTAGTGATGACGTTATATGAGCTCGTTTAGTGACAGCCGAGTTGAGCTTTGAAGCTATTGTGTTTGATATGCATGATGACAGAGTAGAAGATAAGTGCTCAAAGTTAAAAAATGGTCACGTGAGAAGAGTCACTAGTGATTACATCATATGAGCTTGTTTTAGTGACAGCCGGGCTACACTTGAAAAATCATTTTGTTTGATATGCATCATGCCAGGGTAAAGGTGAGTGCTCAGTGTTACAAAGTGGTCAAGTGACAAGAGTCACTAGTGTTCACGTCATACGAGCTGGTTTTGATGAGAGCCGATCTGCGCTTCGAAAGCCATTTCAATTGATATCTATCATGTCAGGGTAAAAAATAACGGCTCAGTTTTACAACGCAGTCACGCTACCAAGGGTCACTATAGTGATTACATCATATCAGCTCGTATTAGTGACAGCCGAGCTCCGCTCCGAAAACCATTTCGTTTGATATCCGTCATGCCAGGGTAGAATGTGAGTGCTCAGTGTTACAATGCGGTCAAGTGACAAGAATCATTAGTGATGACATCATATGAGCTCGTTTTAGTGGCAGCCCAGCTGCGCTTTGAAAACTATTTGGATTGATATGCATCATGACAGGATAGAAGATAAGCGCTCAGTTTTACGGATGGTCACGTTAAAAGAGGCACTAGTGATTACCTTATATGACCTCCTTTTGATCACGCCCGAGCTGAGCTTGGAAAACCATTTCATTTGATGAGTATTATGCTAGGGTTGAAAATCAGTGTGTAGTGTCACAGCGCGGCCTCCTGACAAGAGTCGCTAGTGATTAACTGATATTAGTTCATTGTTATAATAGCCGATGAGCGTCTCGCCTAGTGTTTCGTTTAATATGCGTCATACCTGAATGGGTAAAGCGTGCATAATTCCCGAGCGTGGTCATGTGACAAGGCTTACTAGTTACATGCATCACACGCAAAATAGAGAAGCACAGAGCCTTTGGAACAACGAGCAGGTATCGTGGGCCAAAAGGAGAGTAGTTCTTTTTCCACAGGAGTCTGTGGCGGACAGAGAAACGCCCTTTAACTCCCTGGTTTCGTGCGGTGGCAAGCAGAGGCTGTAGAGAAAGATATTCGCGTTGCTCAGTTTTAAACACCCAACGTCAGGAAAGTCAGGAAGTCACACTTTGTAGACGACAGCGGCATGTAGACGACAACGCCTGAGGAAATTGGACAGTAACAGATGGGCAGCTAAAGTATTTAAATACCTGTACCTAAAAAGCGTTGACTCACAATGGAGGAAAAGAACTAGGAAACTAACTAGTAAGTATGCTAGTCACAAGGACGGAGAAATAAAGAGCATTAAGCAACAGGTGAAAACACAGAAGGTAAAAAGAAACAGAGTGTGGAATTATACCGAAAGTGAAAAATGCAGATCAGGAAGGAAGCTTTCTTTGATAACTCAAGAGGCAGTGCCCTACTTTTTGAAGCTAGATCAGGGTGCCTTAGAACACGCAGCTACAAAAAGAAATTTAACAATGGAAATGACGCATGTGCTGTATGTGGAAACTCCAGCGAAACAATTGACCATATTATACTCGAATATAATGGTATCCATCCGGAAGTTGATGCAGGCGCAATCACTGTTCCTGAAGCTCTGGGGTTTAGAGATAACAGTGGCCGGGTGAATAAACCGGCGGTGGAAACTAGCAAAAAACGACTGGAAGATTGGTGGCTTAAAAGCAGAGAAGTGACATAATGTTAGTAATGTAGAAACAGAAATTTATTAAATAGAATGATGGTTTAGTTAACCAATCTAAATCAATAATTAAGATATAGGGAGAAAAATGAGCATGATAGCTACTGCTACCACCCCGTTTCAAAGGACGCGCTCCTATATTCCATCCATCCATCCCGAATCCGGCGCACTGATACCTCCTCCTCTCGAGTAAGACTACGGGGGAGAGGGTGCGAACACGGTGGAATGAGAGCGCGTGTTCGCTGGCGCAGAACTTGAGAATCGGAAACGAGGGATAGGAACGGACCTGGGTGAAAAGGGGAAGGTGGTGGGTCGCCTGATGTGTTAATGTGCGTCATAGCAGCCTACATCACGGCATCGGATGGGCAATAAAGTGCTAGCAAATGAAGGTGCGAGCGCGGATCTCAATTTAGTCACTTGCTGTCCTCTCGCCAATTTACCCAAGCCTGTACGTGCTTATTCATTGACTGATCCTTTATCGCTGATCAGTTTGTCGTGACGTTCGCTGATGGAAGAGAAGGTCACGCAAATGCCTTGTCGAGATCTCGGTGGTGACGTGACGGCTGGCCTCATTAATATCTCGGTGGTGACGGGTGATTCGCTGTTACCTTTGCTGTCACGCATGCCGACTGACTGACACAGGCGAAGAAAAAGCCACGGCCGCAGCTGATTTCGTTCACTCAGACCATAGTGGACAGCTGCACATTCGGGTCGCACGATTGTACCAGTCACGTGATTTTTGTTTTGCATTGCGTGGGAAGTTTTTGAGATAGAAAAAAAAAACGTAGACCTGAGGCTTGTTTTTTGTTTTTTGCTGCAAATAAATGAAATGGGGGTTTCTAAAGGAGCAAATCACATTTATTGTCTATTAGTCAATATTTAGTAACATAAAAAAATTTTCTTAAACAAATTGGTAGTGGTGCACAAGACAGCTGGCAGTTCTATGCACCTGGTTTGGCCTACCTCAAACATTTAGTTTTTAGCTGGCTACATCCCTGCCTTCCGCCCTCCTTTTCTCCTTCTCCTCCTTAACTCTTGGCTAAAGCTAGCTGGGACACCCTGTAGTTCGGATATGATGAATTTAACCATGATATGTTAACTTAAACTTGGACAGTAATTTCATGTTAACATTACTCGTTTAATTGTTTTGTCTAATACATGATGTGAAAGCTTAGACCCTGCTTGCGATAGATAAATTTTTCGTGCGTGGGATGATGTGTTACATATAGCATGCACTACAACCTGAGCCTAGGTTAATGTTTCGGAGTTATCCCCTCCTAAGCCCATGCGGACCCATCAATAAAACGCTAAAACGTATATAAATTATCACTTGAACAGATCGAAGATCACGCTGAGTGTAGTTCATTCGATTTCTAAAATCGTATGTCATATTGCAATTTCATTAACACGGAATAGTATGTGTACCACACTGCTTGTATGTATTCATCTGTTGCTGGCGCTCTTTGGCCTTAGTTGCACCTGCAACAGAAGAAATGAAGGTCAACGCCAACGCAAGTTTTCATGCCCCAAATTGAGCGTACAGGACTAGTGTCTTAAAGAGGGCAGCGAAGCGGCTTTGCGGGCTCTTTGATTTTGGGTAGAAAAGCAGCTTCCGTCGGCACATGCATCCTAGACCATCACACGGGCGAGGGAAAAAGAAAACGCACTGTTCGTCGTTTGCTCGTCGCGTTGCAGGAGGAGTGCTCGCCGTCCGCTCCAAGCATACTTTTAACCCACTGTGAGGTATACACAAGAGGTACCGAAAATAGGCGGACATGAAGCAGGCGCCGTGGCACTGAAACCGGAAAAAAAAAAAAAAAAACACTGTAAAGAATTACTTGGGTGTAGCTGCGAATCTACTTGTTGTCAAAGTTTGTCCGTGATTTTTTTTTTTTTTAATCGTGAGAAGCAACTCAAAATTGCTTTGAATGCTCTCTGTCATTGCAGATGTGAGTAGACAGAAGAAGTAAACGACACTCTTCCCTACCCTCAAACTAAAAGCAGGAAGCGAGCAACTTCATAAATGATAATACCTCTGGGGAATTAATTTTCCCTGTCGTATTCGTTTTATCAGTATTACGGCGCAAGTGAAGTTTCACAATTCTGAATTCCTCATTGTTTCGCAGCGCCCCTCTTAGCAGCCATCTTTCCGTAGAATGTTTAAAATAAAAAAGCCCGGAACGTGTTCTTTCCGAAGCGTACATATTGCAGCTATTATTGACGGCACTGTTTTCACTTTCGCCGTGATTCCTATAGTTTCTAGCAGCAATGGTTAAATATGCCAGTAGTGGTACACTTGTTAAACCGTCATCTGCAGAGTATCTATGATACGGCAAATGATCGGGTGTAAAAGCAGCAATACGTTTATATACGAGAAATCGTCGCATATGCACACTGTCTTAATCATTTTTGCATGTGCAAAAAAAAAAAAAAAAATGTAGATGCTGTCGTTTCTTTGTGTTGCTAGTATTTGAATTTTTCTACCTTTCTAACATAAGCTGACGAAACCGTTGTGTATGCCTAAGTTTTCAGAAATATTTCCAGTCAGGGTCGCAGTGACCTGAGAATGCTGTTGTCAGTTGAGGCGCTGTGGTTACAATAGGCAGAATAAGAAAAGGAGCTTGCTCGAATAGTAATCGCTTAACGAGTGTTGCTATGTAAGAGCGAACACTTCCACGCACAAGAGCGAACCTGAAAATTTAAGATAAGGGGGCAGGACCAGAATTTCGGGTTGATTAACTTCCCTACCATATAGCTACCATATGTCCTAGGCTTCCCTTTTCTTAGACGACACCCCCCTCCCCCCGCCCCTCCTTTTCTGTGGGACGGGCCATTTGTTGCTTGGAACAAGGGCAACAGATACATTCTTCACGACAGCTAAATGGAGAATGGCAAATAATTATCTTCGCCGTAATGCCATCGGTTACAGCACACAAACACTAAATTGAGAAGCGCGCTGCAGCAGCAATTAGCAAGCCATCGGCAACAGAAACCCAGTGAGAAAAAGTTACGAAGAGCGGCCGAAAGTATGGATAAGTGCGGCCGTTAGTTCGAAGTTCGGCGAAAAAGCAATGAAAGAATGTGGTTGATATCTTGTAACGTTCTTGCGCTCGGTGAAGTCCGAGGCACAGGCAATTTGCTTCGTTTTGTAAATATGAAGACAACAGCGGAGTGATCATTGCGCATACCAAAACCACAGTTTACATTTATGCCCTGCAACATATCAGCCGGAGCATGCATGATGGCCGTGTGACCGCCGCACTCTCACATTATGGCTTATTTAGTGAGCATAGTAGTCGTTTACAACTGTCTACGTTCGACCGTATGTAGAGGAAGAGAAAGCAACAGCATCCTTCTTTTTCAAATTGACGCAGGCGGCGATGCCCCTTTTAACGCGTGGCAGACATCCTCAGCTCACCGTGGCAGGGGTCAGATTTGATTCCGGCATTACACGAAAACGCTCTCGATGCATCCAAGCGCGGATCAGCCAGCTCCGTGGCAGGCGTCCAAATCAAGGCAGCCGCTGCAGGGGTCAGAGGCGTCGCGGACCCCTCAGGCGGAACGACGAACGCCACTCTCTGTTCGTTACGTCGCCGTCCTTGGAGGACTCGAGCCTGGTGCCTCCGGCTGCCGTGGGCCGCGTCCAACTCTTACCGTACCTAACGTGACTCCGTCTTGCACAAAGCAGGCAGTTTATTTGAAACCGGGCACATATTTATGCGGAACCGGCATGTTTATGTGCGGACAGGCAACGCATTTTATGCGCTATACCCGCGAGTGATAAAGAAAATGTCGCGTGGGGAGAGCAATAACAAGGACGCAACCACCTTTTGGCTTAAGCGTCAAACTGTCCTAGAAATTAGTCCGTACCACGAACGCTAGTACCCCTTCTGCTTCGTGCAGTTAAGCGCGATCATTCTGTCAACTACCGTTTCTTTCTGATCATTCTTTCGCTATGCGTCTCAGTAAATGCATTTTCAAAGCAACGCGTCTGATGACTGATGACTGAGTGAACTTAGCTTCGCCCTCCGCAGGTGCGTAGATGCGCGTTACATGAGAATGACCTCAACGTTTCTAAGTGAAGCGTTCAATTTTAAAAGCTATGATAAACATCTTAGTCCACGAGCACCGTCAGGAGCTGCTTTACCTCTAGTTCTTTGCTTTTTTCCCTTCAGATAGGTGAACACGAGCAGTCAGACTCTGGCCCTTGTATACGGTCACGTCTTTGTTAATTAAAGTGTAGTTGCAACTCCGCAGTAGGGCCAAAAGGTGTCGATTGGGCCGTCTCTGTAGTGATTACGTCTGCGTTCCATCATCTAGCTGTTGCTATGCACACTTGTTTTTTTCTTTCTAGCAACACAGGGAGCACGATGCGCGAGTAACTTCTAGCTTCGCGGACATCCTGAGCATGGTGATATTGAAGCCGTACTATGTTGCGACATATTGGCCTTAGGCTTGTAGTTCACTCAAACAGCGATGAGACAAAGCTTTCGTGATAAAAAAAAAAAAAAAAAAAAAAGTCTTATGTATACCAGGTGGGGTGCACGTGCCGATTAACAAAACCCAGTGAGCATTCATTGCTCACGTTGCCTCGCCCGCAAGCTCAAAGAATAGAAGTAAGCAAGCAGTACGCACACTACTCGCTTTCTAGGTGAAGGTGATTTCTTCACTTTACCACAACTGCAGTTCGAAAAGGAGCTGGTTTCTCCTTCCAATTTCAGCAAGTGCAAACATAAAACAGTCCCCATGCGGCGTGCAGCGTGAATTCAGGGGACTTTCCCTTAGCCGACCTCGGATATCATAGCGGGGAGAGAAAAATGGGCTGGAGAAAGTATTGACGCCACTCGTGCAGTGCGTTCTCCGAAGCTGGAAAGACTGGAAGTTGCTCGCAAATCGTCGTGGTTCGCCGAGTGTGTCATGTCAAGACGATTTTGGTTTTTGCGTGCAACTTGCGTTAGCTATATATTCTCGTAGTCTGTATGTGGATAAAAGGAGGACCTTTAATATTCGGTGCTTGCCTTTCAGCCGGGCAACCTTGCTCGAAATTTGCGCACAGTCGCGCGCCCCATCACCCAGGACGAACAACAAGCATACAGTGGTCAGATTTCTCTGGTATAAGGGTGTGAAAGGAGACGTGAAATTCAGCCTGGACTTTTACGGTACCGGGAAAGCCATCCTACCGTTCAGGTCTCGCTCTATTCTACCTTAACCTATTTGAAAGGCTGCGGAATGCTTAGGAAGACCGTCGCTTTTTCACCCGTCTGGACCTGCGGGAAGGGGTGCGAGAGTGGATTCTCGGCCACCTGAAACTTTTCTCTTGTAAAGAATGCGCCAGTTTGTAGCCCGATGGACCAAGTACAGTGAAAAAAGACGACACAGTGCAGAACAAAGACGGGGAGTATTGTGCACCTTGTACCGTTGTGTAAATATGCGAATGGTTAGTGCACCCTCGCACTTATTAAAGGGTGCGATAAAAGTTTCGAAATATAACCAGTTTCTACAGCTTTATTCAAAAGTCAGAGAGAAAGTATGGGCACAGAATGGGCCATGATATGCATTTACATTGCACGGAATGGGTGTATTCAACGGAATACTTTTAGGATGCTGTAATAAGCAGTGCACTGACTATGAGTGCGGAAGTATTATATAGGCTTGTTCTGAAGAAGACATATTTGAAAAACCGCACACTTTAGCACGGCTTTTCCCTAATGCAATGTGTAGTGTAATAAATATGTTGTCGCGTTAACTGTTGCGACCTAGCGTCTTAAAGAAGCCCCTACCATCGCATCACTTTCGTATTGCTGTATTTGGCAGCAAAACCGAGTGAAGTCAGGGTGAAGGAGTAACTTGTGGACTTCCCCCACGGCGTCATCCGCTTACCCACTTGCATACTAAGCACAGAAGATAGCGAACAACTGGCAGGGTTATCTCCTTAAGCTGCTACTGCTCCTGTCGTGTGCTCCCTTCTGTGCGACACGAATCTTATCGCTGCTTCACTGGGAAGCGGGCAGTCGTACGTCGGCACTGCCGGACTCTTTCAATGTAACTCCGGTCGCGCCTAGGTGAACGAAAATTCTGCTTGCTTTTTAATCCTTTTCGAGCACAAAAACAAGATGGTTTCTTTCATGGGGCTTAACGTCCAAATGCGACTCAAGCTACGAGAGACCCCGTAGTGGAGGGCTCCGGAAATTGCGACCACCTAGGGTTCTTTAATGCGCACTGGCATCGCACTTCACACGGGCGCCTTGCTTTTCGCCTCCACCGAAAACTGGCCGCCGCGGCCAGGATTCGAGCAGTCGAGCGCCATAAGCACTGAACCACCGCGATGGGGCCATAAAAACAAGAAGCAACAGATGCAGGGCGACACGCTGCCAGCATGGAGTATGAGGACCGTCAGTGTCATCTCGTAGTGTAATTAGCCGCAATAACTAATTTGTATCCGCCCGAGTACAGCCAATTACAAGATTGTGAAGTCAGGAGCTCTAACTTACGACATTAGCGACCACCTCCCCATATTTTTGTTCTTACGGCGCAAAGAGCCCACGTGTAAACAGACACAACTGAGCATGCATCGTGCCATATAATATGCGTTGTGGGGCTAGTTGGTTCATACTGAGATTGGTTTTATGCGCACAAAAAGACGACACAAAAAGACGAGGGAGACAGGACGGCACGTCATGTCTCCCTCGTCTGCGTTTTCTCCACTAAAACCTTACTGTCAGCCTAGAAAGCTAGGGACCGATGGAGGGACGGGAGTTGATGAGGAAAACAAACCAAAAGAACAAACTTTATCAGCGGTTATTACAAACACGCGATCTGATAAAGTGGCTGGAATACAAAGCGTTTCGTAATGTACGAAACAGTGAAAGAGAGAAATTAAAGAAGGGACTACTACCACCGTATATGTTTGACGCTGACTGTCTACGGAAGAGCGACAAATTATGGAAGAAACTAAACAAATTACTAAACCCATCGAGCACCCTGCGCATTGATAGCCTCATCATAAATGACAAAGACACACATGACACAGAGCTTGCTGACTGCTTTAGCAATTTTTTTTTTGTAGAAATGGGTGGAAACCTCGGGTTTAACACAACCAACCACGCAAATAGCGATAAATCTCAACAGCATATTTCTTCGCCCAACCTGCGCTAGTGAAGTCAGTACTGTGTTCCAAAGCCTTAACAATAGTCGTAGCATGGACGCAGATGGTTTAGAGATAAGGCATATTAAATATGTAAATGATGACATTGCACCTGTGTTAGCCCATATATTTAATTCAGCACACTCAGCAGGTGTGTTCCCCAAGGACATGCAGTTGACGCGTGTTATCGTAATTCATAAGGGAGGTGACAGAAATAATATATATAACTACCGTCCAAGAATCATTTTACCAATATTTTCTCAACAGCAAGAAAAAGAAATTAATATTCAAAAGGATAATTTCAAAAACATAGTCTGTTAACTGAATGTCAGTTTGGATTCAGAAGAAAGCGTTCCACAGAAAATGTTTTGCTTATCAAAAAATATATTATCTTAGAAAGTATAGAAAAGAAACTAATAAGTTTGGGACTCTGTATTGATTTCAGGAAAACCTTTTGTCGTGCTAATCACAATCTAATAATAGACAAGCTAGAAAAGTATGGTTTCCATGGTATGTGCACTCGACTAATCCGTTCATACTTATCCTCACTCCTCACAGTTCGTTGAAATAATTGACCATAAGTCACAAATACGATCCATATAAAGTGGTGTGCCACAAGACAAAATCCTTGGTCCCATCGTTTTTCTATTTTATATAAATTATATAGTGCTAATTGATAATTTGTCTCAATTTGTAATCTACGCTGACGAATGTAACATATTCTTTAGTGGAAAAAATGTGACCGATATTCTATCACTCGCAATTGCAGTTTGTTTGCGGCTACAGGAGTCGACTGAGAATATTATCCTCTTATTAAATGAATCGAAAACAAAATGCATTGTGTTCTGAGAACCCAGTAAATGTCTGAAAATGCCTCAAAGTATCATCCTTGGTCCATATAAAATTAATAGAGAGACATCTGTGAAAGCACTTGGAGTTATTTTCTCTGAACACATGCTTTGGAACGACCATGTCGATCATCTTTGTTCAAAAGCGCGAAAGGTAGTTGGCATTCCCAATAGAAATCGACATTAATTTCCTAAAAAATATTATACAGTTTTTGTATAACTCCTCATTCCAGTCTGTGCTTAATTACTGCGCACTGATGTGGGCAATCACCAGTGCGCAAAATTTAAACAAACTAACCTTACTATAAAAAAAAAAAAAGCTGTTCAGGAAATAGAAAATATTTAATTCAACGATCATACTAAAACTTTATTCTACAAGTACAAAATAATGAAAGCCGATAACATATACAAGTGCAAACTAATAAAAAATTACACTGGAGCAATGCAGGGCAAGTTAGATAAATTCCTCTTACTCGTCAATCTCCATAAACAAGAATATGTATACCCTAATTGTCATAAGCTGCCATGGAAAGTTCCCGTCACGCGCACAGGTTATGGCCGCCAACGCGTTGAATACACACTCCCACACACACTCAATGACTTTGTGAAGCAAGACGTAGGCATTACGGCCCTTAACAAAGATGACATAAAGCGATTGTTTGTTAACGAGCATTCGTTTAACTAGACGCTTCTTCTTACTTTCTTTTTCGCTGCGATTTGCTCTTAATTTGTGCAGTACCTAGTAAATTGAACAAAAATCTGAAATGTTACAGTGCTGTTATTGTTGTCAGGGTGGTTGGAGCTTTGTCCAGCTGCTATTGTGAAGCTTTTTCACCTACCCTCTTTTTTCGCCATGTATATTTTTATTCGGTGAAAATAATATCGATTGAAAAAAAGAACATACGGCTACAAAGGAATAGCTATACATCCTTCACGGGGACTTCGTAGTTGATGAAAACTTGGTCCTGGTCCGTGGTTCGAACCCAGGATCACAGCCTATCGGGGGCAGCTGCTCCACCAGATAGCCTAATGAAATCCAATTTATTGACGGTATTCATCTAGGCATTGGACCAGCACCATTCCCACTTCGAGTTGTTGATCAATTCGAGCTCGCCTTTCCATCTGATATACTGGCCACCAGTTCAGCGAGACTGCTCTGGATAAGCGGAGATCCTGGGCGCGAACCCTTCGCAATAGGACAAGGTTTTCTTCAACGCTGAAGTTTCTGTGGGAACCGTACAGCTTTCCTCTGTAGTCTTATGGCTACACTTGGGTAGACGCTAATGAGCTATTACTTCTTTATTACAAATCTACTTCCACTTTGGGGATTATGCTATTGGACCAATAAGGCAAAACTTTGTATGGCAGGCATTTTAAGTTTATGGCGACATCGCAATGGGAAAAGGAGAGCGATGGAAGAGCATGCTGAACTAAGCCGCATCATTCGCTTTATATACACACACACACACACACATATATATATATATATATATATATATATATAGCTTCGAAAAAGAGTGGAATTGTAATGATTTAGTGGGTTCCCAGTGGTCGGACATCAACACTACTACATTGAAGTACTAAAAAGACTCCATGAAAAAATTAGGAAACAAAAAGGTCACAGTTGTGAAGTGGCGGATGGCTGCTGCACCAGGACAATGCACCCTCTCACACGGCCCTATCTGTCAAGCAGTTTTTGGCCATGAAAAACATTACTGTGATGGAGCATCCTCCTTATTATTCACCTGATTTGGCTCCGTGAGACTTTTTTTTTATTTCTTAAAGGTAAATCTTGCTAAAGGGAACCCATTTTACCTCAGTTGAAGAGGTTCAAGCAAAAACGGAGAATCTCCTGCAGGGCCTTCCAAAAACCTAGTTCCAGAACTGTTACCAGCAGTGGCAGCACCGAATGCAGAAGTGGGTGAATTCTGAAGGCGACTACTTTGAAGGTGATAATTCCATTCCTGTGGGGGGAGAAAACAGAAACGTTTTCGCTCCGGAGCAAGAAAGAATGGAATTGTGCTTTTTTTTTTCTTTTTTTTTTTGCGTATATGTTCGCAAGACAGGGTATGCCACCAACGCAACTTCTAATTGTGAGGCGACTGCGGGATCTTTCAAGCACCTATCTAGGTGGGATTGGTCTCGCTTTCGATGCATGGCTAAAATTTGCTTCTGATGATTGTTCTGCGATCAGGAAAAAGTAGTTCAGACTGCCATGTAAAACCAATGATGCGCGTTTATGATTATATTGCGTACCGTGTAAGGAATATTGCACGATACTTTCATGAACATATTCATAGAAATTGTTTCAGATTCCGATGCGTAGCAAAAGTTTTCTTCTGAAATTGGCCCTGTACTCACTATTGGTGATTAATAGTGCCAAAAAAATGGGCTGTGCTTCTTTCTCTCAGTAAATTGAAAACGACCCCTGCCGAAGGAGGAAACCTTTATTTTTTATTTATTTATACAATACTTCACACCTTAAATCGAAGCAGGGTGGCCTCACAATTCACTGACACACACACACACACACACACACACACACACACACACACACACACACACACACACACACACACACACACACACACACACACACACACACACACACACACACACACACACACACACACACACACACACACACACACACGCACGCACGCACGCACACACACACACACACACACACACACATACACACACACACACACACACACACACACACACACACACACACACACACACACACACACACACACACACACACACACACACACACACACACACACACACACACACACACACACACACACACACACACACACACACACACACACACACACACACACACACACACACACACACACACACACACACACACACACACACACACACACACACACACACACACACACACACACACACACACACACACACACAAAAGCAACACTTCAAAACAAGAAAATGCATTATAGCACTATTTGGTTAGACCTCATGAGGCAATGGTTCTTCTCTCATTCCAATCTGTTATTGTGCGTGGAAAAAAAGAAAAAGTTGTGTATGTTTTAGCGAATATAGGGCTAGACAACTGAGGTGCTGTTGCAGAGTTTGCCTGGTTGATGACGGCGTTAACTATAATGATATATCTAGACCAAGTTTTTTTATTTATTAATAAGAGGCAAATAAATTCTAACCTACAGTTTCTTTTCTATTCTTAAAGAGCAGTTTTAAAGTATATGAAGAAATACTTTCAGAAACTCTTTCCCAGAGTCAGTCCCAAATTTCTGGGCATGTTTCCGAAATGAAGAATGGTGAGACAGCTGCGGTAACTGTGTCATTTTGATATACATATATAATTTTGTACCTCTTGCAGCACCAAAAGCATTAAATTGAACGAAATTGCGCCTGCTGGTTTTTTTTTTTTTTTTTTTTTGCCCCGCATGTCCCGTCTTCCGTGGGTGTCAGAACATTCGAAATGGTTCTATTCCATTCGCACCACACCTACTGTATATATTCGGTGAATTGGAATTTTCGGAAATTGCGGGATTTATTTTGTGTCTGAACTCGCGGCCAATTATCGCAGTTTCTAAATGGCGTTCATTGGTTGTAGCATTTCACAATTGTCACATCAATTAACTGGCACGTCTTTCATGGGACCTACGTGTGCGGTAAAGCTACTTTTATAGGCAATAAAGCGGTGCTTTGACGGCACAGAGACCATGGAGTACTGCGGCGCAAGCGGGTGAGATGTGGGGCAGAGTTGTATACGTCATAACGTCTGGTCACAGTGCAATCAGTGAGTGGAGATAAACGGCGAATAAGGCCAGTTGGTGGCATTGCTTCGATCATTTTCGATTACTGTTACACAAGAGATGTGGCCCCATGCGGATCACGTCTTGGGAACGTCGCGAGTGCGTGCGCTGCTGTGGTTCGTTTGCGGCGACCGGTTTAATGGTACGCAAGCTTTGTAAAATATTGTCAAAAAGGCCCTCGTTAGTTACTACTACGGTGCGTGGTCCAGCCCATGCATGAATAAGATGGCGTCGGACGCTCGTTGTATCGGGCATGGCCGGGCTCGCATCAGTTAATTCGGACGGAGTGGAGTGGGTCGCATCGGTCGCATCGCACCCGCGCATGTAGTAATCGCCTATATAGCCCTCCCAAAGCTGAATTTAATGGAACAATTGTTCTCAGGCAGACACAAGTTTAAGTCCCCCGCTTCTAAAGTACAGCTGTGATCAGGCGCGCTCATCGGCCAGTCACGCCGTTTTGAATGCTACTCAGCGCGTCATCCGTTGTCGGCGACCTTAAGGAGACGCCGAGCTAACACCGAGTGCCAACGTCCGGGTACGTAACGAGATTTAACGAGATGAGTTTTTCGCTCTCTAAGTCCTCGTACAGCACCGGCATACAAACGCTATAGGCGCTGCCCAAACGAGTTAAAGATGCCATCTCAATGTTCGTTGAGATATCACTCAAGTTCTACGTTTAAAATCCGCAGGATTCTATTTTCTTATTTCTAATAACGCCGTGAAAAGGGCAGTAACATGGCACTACACACTTCATTACCCCCCGTTGGCTGTCAGGGGCCTTGAAGAGAGGAGCTCTGTGCAAAACAACGGCTTCCGCGGATAGGATAGTGCCACACAAATGCCCGACTGCTGCCATCTCGACCACCGGCATTGGACGTTCTTCTATGTGCGTCACACACTGCGTGACGCACATAGAAGAACGTCCAATGCCGGTGGTCGAGATGGCAGCAGTCGGGCATTTGAAATCAAGTATCAAGTATCCCACATTGCTAGGTGGATGTTAGAACACTCGAACGCGCTGCTTTTCCTACATTTGTTGTCAGGCCTGCGTCGTTTCCTGACCGCATACTCTTCTGCATCTTTGTACATTTCAGTGCCGTCACTGCAGCTGCTTAAGCCAAGCAATGGAGCCTGATTAAAGGAGAGGTATAAAAAGCATCTTGCCGGAAGCGATCGTTTCGCGAGCTAGATATACGTCATAGCAGAAGGCTACTCGTTCCTACCGACAACGCCATGATTATGCGGCCGCTCATGAAGGAGACAAGACTGCGATGGAGCCCTTAACCATTTTATGATATTCTCGATTACTGGTGGGGGAGCGGTTTTTCGGTAAAGAAGGCATTACATGAGCCTACGCGCGCTACAGTCCCAAAAGGGTCCCTGTAAAATATGCAATGCTACCGTTGTCAGATGGGAATGGGGCACTTGACACCCCAAATTGCTGTTCCCCACTTTCTCACCTCACATAACTCATCACATAACTCATCAGTCCGTCATCATCCATTCACACCTCTGGCAGCCGTGGCATTGAGCCAACGAGTCATTGGACCTTCATGATCATACAACAGGTGTTCCCAAGGACGACCGTTCCCTGTCATAGAATCATATCGCGCGCCAGCCATACTTGGTACGTGCACTCCACGAGCAAGAGAACGAACTGGGTAACGGCTTCGCCTGGCAACGGATTGAGGTATCGCACAGTCTGATACGGTATAGCGCGGAAGGTGGAAGACGTCAGTTACACGACGGAAGAGCGCTTCAGGAAGAAGACACTGCAAAAACATGGGCTTTGCTATGTCATATCGGTGTAATGTTCTGATCTTTCCACAACAAACTTCTTGAAATAAAATGACGACCTTAACGGACTCACGTTTGGAGAAGACAGAATTGCAGTTCAAAAATCGTCAGTTCATTAATAGTGCTGAATATGTGATCGCACAAAACCCAGCTTGCTGGGCAAAATAAGTTGTATAGTTTGTATCGCAGCACAGGTACTTTCAAACGTAGACCAGCTAAATTTTGTGAATGCAGTCTTTTATCAAGAAAGCACATGGCTGTTAGGTTATCACGACATCCTATATTGCGAGAGCAGAAAAACAAAATAACAGGTCAGGTGCAGCAACCAATTGTTTATGCAGGAAAAGAAATGAAAAACGGCGGCAAGCGTCTCTGATTCTTTTCTATTTATTTAAAGATGGTGGCATGCGTTAAAACACGCAGCCTATTTACCTAGCTTGCATCCATGTGCTTCCTCCAGTAGGCTGAAACTGCGCGCTGGTCACGCGCTTCTCACAGTCCGTGCAGAGAAGCATCCCCAGAACGCGACGGAGCCGAAGTCCAGACGACGGACCACGGACCTGTTCTGGCCCGCTGATCAAGCGTCACGTGACGTTCCACTTCCAGTTTATGAAGTCCCCGTCAGTTCCACGGACCGCAGCAGACAATAAATGGCTCAACATTTTTTTTTTTTTTTTTTTTTTTTTTTTTTTTTTTTTTTTTTTTTAAGGGGCGCGGATCACGGACTTGGCAGCGTCTGTGAACGGAGGGGGCACGCTTGCGCCCAATTAAAGCGCATAAGCTAGCCCACATCAACAAAGTGCACTTTGAGCACGTTTTCAAGAGCACCAAGTAACATAGGCAGTGTCTAGAGTGGTGTCCGACAGCGTGTTTACGCAGACTTCAAGCACCGCCCGACGGTATACGTGCAGCACTGCTGCCCCGTCGCGTCCCGCATGGTTCTTTTCAGTGGCGTGTTTAGTGAAAAATGTTGAAAAAGATCGGCTACAGCTACATCAGGAAGTAGAGAAGTTAGCAAATGAACACTTGCCACACAGAGTTCCGCGAGTTTGCTGGAAAGGGGCCGTCGCGAGCGCGGCGGACGACGGCTGCCCGCGCGCTACTCCGTAGTCGTCGTTAAGCCTATACATTGTTTCGCTCGAAGTCACAGCGAATGGTGCTTGGATTTGACCAGAGCTATAGTAATGCTCTGCTCATCGAAAAAAAAAAAGAATGTCCGCCACTATCTGGTAAAAAAAAATAAGATATGGTCATTTCGGCGAGGCCTTAGCAGCGGAGCTAGTGGCTGAGCCGGCGCTGCACAGGCGGCAGCTCCTACCAGAAACTTGCTTGTTATCGTACCTACCAGCCACTATGTATGAGCTAGCGATACCCACAAAGTCGTCAGTTGGGACACGCCTTCTTTATGCCAGGCTTCGCTACGCACGCTGACGAAGGGATATCCATCGCGTCCGTACTGTTGGCGACAGCTTGTGGGTGGCGCGGCGCGGCGGTAGGGACAGTGCGTCGGACAGTTCTTGAGTTGCCGGACAGGTCGGAAGCCACCGCACGCACGCTGTTATAAATACCTAAGACATTTGTAAATGCAGCTTCGTTATGACGATCGCCCAAGGGGCAACGGTCGCAAGCTGTGTATAACAACAGTGAACTGCCATTCGCGCTTTTGCGGTTAAGTTACGGGAGCCTCGGTTAAGCGTAACCAAGGTTAACCCGGTCGCTTATGTGATGCGGTCCTTATCGCCTTCGTGTTTGCCTCTAGAATGAAACGCAGGTACGTTGTTAGTGATCTAGGTGAGCATATGTATAGACAAAGCCATGTATACTGCACCTGAATATCGCCTAAATGTATACGCTCAACTTGCCATTGTGAAATAATGATTTTAAAAATGCGAGGCAGCGTGCTAGGAACGTATCGCGACATTGCGAGGTCAATATATAGAGCTCCATTTGGCCCGCCCCTGATCCGACTTGTCGGCTGCTATTTTGCCCGCCGTGTGGATTTTACCTCGGGCCGGGTCGTGCGCGGTCGACACCACTGGGATGGCCCGCGTCCCAGTCTGTGGTCCGTCGTCTGGATGCACCCAATTCCTCTGCGATTTTAATGAGGGATTGATCGCACTCTCTCAAGCTTCTTCAAAATGTTGATACTACTGTTACAAGATGATTACATTTCTGTTCCATAGCTGCTCCAAACGCATATTTTCTTGCCCCTGGGCTGCTCCAAAACTTGTTATGGTCGTCCCGCCCTTGTGAAGAGTTATTCGCATGTTGCGCTGTCATTGTCTCACACGAACCGAGGTTGCGAAGGAGCTTTCATGAAAAAAAGGGCGAATCTTACTGCTTAATCAGTGTCGGGCATTAACACGGGGAAGATACAAGCACAATGCGTATGCAAGAAGCTCATAGAATTAAGGAATAACGAAGGTAATGTGAACGCATCTGCGACAGACTTAAAAATAAATGGCGGGGGATTGGCGGCTTTAAACGTTTAGGGTTTCTTATAGTGTCAAGTCACTAGAATCTGTATTTGCAAAGGAGCAAATTTTATGATAGTACATTTTAAATCTGGAACAAATGGTGAAAAGAAAACCAGAGAGAGAAACCCTGAACCCGGTGCCACCAGGCGCCATTCCGTAGCGAATGAAAAGCTATTCAAATATAGTCAGGCATCAGCCCAGTGGAACCCATTATTTATTATCCAGTCAGCCAGGAGCCCACACACGATGCCAGCTCTGAAGAATGGGGAATTTTTACTTCCAGCTGCGATTACAGTCAACACAAGAACAAAAACAGAAGTCCTGTACTCCTTCATTCGAATTCCTGCGAAGACGACTTGTCACCGCTGGCGACGAGTCGCCTTTAGCTCTACCTTGTGCGCGACTGAGCGTCGCTTCGGTAGCGGTACGGCTGAAGACAAGTACATCACGTTCTGATCTACTTGAATCAGCCTCATGCGTTCTAAAAGTAAGCACTTCTTCGAAAAAAAAAAAAAACGAGCCTCGCAGTTCGTGCACCGATATAACTGCACACTCCATATCAAAATCGTACGCCAGTATATGTTCCGTATCGAGTGGGGTTTGTTCGCTCTTGATAAACGGGGTGAAGCAGACCTTATTCTGTTAAACCGACTGACTGGCTGAGGCTTTCAACGCCGCACAAAAATCTGTCGCTGTCCTCCGGCAGCTGTTCTCAATGTAGTAATCTTTGCCCCCCCCTCTCCTCTTCCTTCTTTGCGTCCTCTCCTCCTGTGAGCTGTTGCTTCCCCGAGTCCCATAGACCTCAATCGAGTTGCTTCAGTCGTCTTGCGCTTGTCCACCACAACGCGTAAAAACATCTGAAATCGCCCTGAAAACATCTCCTTTTGTGCGTGTTCGTGTCTAAATTGATTCTGATTTTCTCTGGATCTGCGAATGGTATTGCAGCAGCAATGGTCTATACACGCAAAATCTGCCGTTGACTCCACGCCTGATATTTCTGCTATCAGCCTTTCAGAGCGCACATTGTTTTTTCTTTCTTTACTTTTTTTCGACGTATTCATGGCTTAGACACTCAGTATTTCCGCTATTGTTTTTCAGATAACAATAGCATAATGTGCAGAAATTAAACATTCGGAGGCATTCGCATACGTCGGGGTGTTCTGGAAATATCGTTTTCTGGTCCTTTCTTGCGAAGTATGAGCCTGCTCGATGTTATTAGTTCGACAGCGTTGAAGGCGCTGTTCTGCTGTTAACCCGACGTCTGCGCTGTGTACGCCGCGTAAAACCACGGGCGTGAGGTGGTAGTTGGCTGGTGACATGGCCCCGCAGTACACTGATTGGCCGCTGGGTAATGTGGCAATGTGATGTCACGAAACCACATGACATGACCGAGTTGGCAAGCGCTGCCAACTTGGTCATCGCTTTTGAAATGCAGGGTGAGATTAGGGTCCAGCCTTCCAGGAACCCCGAGATTTCGAGTTGGACACGCTTCATCCTAGGCCCTTCCCTAGGCCCAGGCAGATTCGTAAAGACTGATTAAAGCTGAGATTTACACCAACACCGGCTGGTGTTTCACATCATGTGGTTGCTTATAACTGTAATGTGTATATGATTGATGGAGGCCGATATATAAGATTACGGAATAAGCGAGTGTAAAAATGCGCGCGCGTAAGAAGAGTTGGAAAATGGAAGTCATTAATGCTGTCTGGTAATACTGTTGAAGGCGCGAAGCTTAGTGGCATCCCAGTACTTTTATTTATTTATTTATTTATTTATTTATTTGTTTACCAATATAGAGCTGAAAAAAGGCATGTGATGAGCTTGAAATGTTATTTCTTCAAGGAATCCCTGCCCGTAAAAAATCCGTTCAAACTCGTCTATTTCTTTCGTCGAGTAATTTCAAGAGAGAGAGAGAGAGAGAGAGAGAGAGAGCTGTTAAGTTTTCAAAATTGAGCGCCTCTCATTCTGAGTTGCTGAGTCTGTTGGTTTCTTAAAATGGAAGAGCTGACATGTTCAGCGAAGTTACGGAATTCCCGTGAGAGTATATATGAAACAAATTCAGCAAAGTGTCCGGTCGTGCGCTTATAAGGCCAATATATGCTGACTTAAATTTATTGCTCGGTAATTTTTTTGCTGTATGATTTCTTTCACAATATTGATGAAGCTTGCTCAATATACTAAATTCATCGACATTGTCTCAATTGTCTGCATCATGGTCGTTGCTTCTAATGAAGATCAATCTCTGAGCCCGTGAAAATTGGCCATGTAAGGAGGAACAGTCGAACTTGTATGATGAGATAGAGCGAGAAAAAAAGCAAAAACAAAAGTCGTGGATAACTTGATTGGAAAAAATAATAATGAGGTGGATTACCCTATCGGTACTGCTATTGATGCCGTTTCAGGCAAAGGCTTAACACTTGGTTTTTAATGCAGTGAAGGACGCCACAGGGGAGTAAAGTGCAATGTGAATGAAATTAAAATCTATAATCCCTTATATAAGCCTTAATTATGTGCAATCTTAATCTCTTGGTTTTTTGTTGCTTTTTTTTCTTCTGGCTTAGATTCATACTGTGCGGAGCTCTATTGTTCTTGTGTACTGTCCAAGTTCGCCCATGAATCGAACTTATTACTTATAACCGAAAGTGTCAGTCTCCATGGAATAAATGAATAATAAATGCAAGTTCGAGAAGAGGTTGCTTGGAATGACTCTCGAGGTTGCGACGCCTGGCACACCTTTTCCACGTGCGTACGTGTTCACTAGCACACACGCACTCACACATAGAGAAAGATATGTCGAAAGTCAATCCAGTGACGCGCTCCAGAGATGCAGAGTGAGCCCGCGCGCCTTTCACAGGGTGCGCGAAACGCTTCGGTACATCGCACCAGAAACGGAGCCTCCCCGGCGGAGTTCGCGGTCGTGGTGCTTCCGGCGCCGTCGTTTCATTTTGCGCCTCGTGCGTCCGTGTTTTACGCCGACTTCCCCGGAACGACAACACCTTGGCCCGAATGACGGCGGGGGCCCAGCGCTCACGGGGCGCTTCCGCGACCGCGTGACGTCAGGGCGCCGCGCGATACCGGGTCGCTCATCCCGGGAGCCGCATCGCCACACCCATCGCATCGCGCACGTGACCCGCGCAAAGAGAGGGCCTCCGGCGCTTGAAAGAGACCGCGCTGCGCTTACGCTCCACACTCGACGGAAGCGTGCCGGCACGTCCATTCAGCGCGGAGGCGACCAGCAGCAACTTTCGCATCTCTGCCCAGGTGAGCCGCGCGGCGACCGCCCTTGTCAGACGGCCTTCGCTTGCAGGGTACGCCGGCCAGACGCTGTTGCTTAACCGAGGAGCAGCTTGCATGTGTCCCAAAGTGCGCTTACCGATGAGTACTCGTTTGAACGCGTAACCCTTTGGGGATGCGACGGGCTCAGACCTGCCGGCGGCATGCCCGCAGTGATCACGCGCAGACCCGTTGTGGTGTTGCGATCTGTGCGTGACCACTGCTTGTTACGAGTGTCAGCGCAGCTGGATCTGGTTCTTCGCCGAAGGACTCCCAGTCCACGGCGCACTGCTCCCGCACTTATTGTTCCCGATTGAACGGCTGTCCCGTCATGCACGGAGAATCTGTCAATGGCGGCGGGATTTTCTTTGTGGGCATTTTATGGACTGATTTCTTCCACCTGTCGCTTCTCCGCACTGCTGCGGGATTTTCCCCACGTGCCCTCAGGTGCCAAGCTCTTACAGACCACAGTCACATCCCCAGAGATTCCACTCTGCCGAATAGAGTTCTCAAAGAGAAGGGAGCTGTCACTGAAACTATAAAAAAAAAAAGGGAGGGGGGTCCTACTAGCTGCGGCGAAGAATTTTGCTCATAGGGGATGAATAATACAGATAAGGGCTTGCGTATGCGACGTTCCAAGTTTTCACATCGCGAGGATATTACACGAGAGCGCATGCAGATCGTTCGGTCGAAAAGCCGTCGCTGTACCCAGTTTCGGCTCGAGTTGTAGGAAGTGGTGAGAAAAATGAGGGCCTGTAATTGAGGCGGTGTGCCTACCTTGATGGTGCGGTTGAGGTTTGAACCGCGAACTCTGATAGATACTGCGCCTTTACTTTCCTATAAGCCAATTCATGCATTAAGCGTAGCTGTTTAGCAGAAAGTGAGAATGCATCTTCCTTCCCCAAAAGCCTGCTTCAGCAAAAAAATATTTCTTTTTAAATACCACTGAATGAAACCGCTAAAAGGCGCGCTATCTTGAGCGTCCCCCTCATTTTGATTAGCTATTGTGATATGCTGTTCTTGATCGCGCCTGGCATTTTCCAACCACCCATGAATGTTCGTGTGACGTATGCGCTGGCTACACATCTGTTACTCGCACTTGTCACACCTCCGTAACTAAGACAAAGCGCACGCTCGCTTTTCTCACCTTTATCGTTTTAGGCGCTTTTTCCTTGCACAGCTGCATTGCAGTGTTCAACCAACTGAAATGGTCTTCACGTTTTTAGAATTTCTCACAAGACTGCGCATACCTTTAGAAAACCTGTCTTAGCACAATCAGGGTAATTTTGTCTTGGCATGTTGTCATGATATGCATTAAGAAACAACTTCAGTTGGCACAGAAGGTATTCACTTGCAGTTAAATAATTTTAGGATGGCACAATTATAAAGCGTATCGGTTAACTGAAAACTATGCACTCGCAAATCACAGGGTACACGCATAGACTACAGTTTTACGTTGCAGCCCGTCGTCGCCGCGTCGCTTTCGCCGAAGTGACAAAATACACAACAACCGCATCGGAGTTTTTTTTTTTTTTTTCTCTAGACTTTTCTTCTTACCATTTAATTGTATGGATTTAACGGCATTTAATTCAGCAGTCATTCAGGAAATACATTTGGGTACCGGAATGCATTCGCTGCAGGCACCGTTCTGAGACGCACGTGTACGTATACTTAATGCGCCGGCGAAAAGCGGAACGCCATCATATACCAGTTAACTTTGTTGCCACAGGAAACGAGCCACAGTGGACATCACTAGGAAGTACTACTATTCCTGGTTTCATACACTCTCGTTTCAACTACATGGAGCACCGCAGTCGTTTAACGGTTAGCATGCTCTGCATGCTGCTGAGTACGAGGGTGCGGGATCAATTACGGCCGCGTTTCCGGCCGAGGTGAAGCGCAAGACTCCGCCCGTGCACTTTGCGATTTCAGCGAATGCTTAAGAGCTCTAAGTTGTCGAAGTTGTCAGGAGCTCTCCATTACGGCGTCCCGGTAGTCCCCGTGTATCTTCGAAATGTTAAACGCTTTCTGCCAGGTGATTCAGGTAAATGAAACAAAGCTTTTAAAAATATCGGCTTGTCCTAGCCGATTGGAATCAAGAAAGCTTTCCAGAGTAGCGTGGCCTAGACGGAAGCATTTTTTCGTTCCCCGAAGTTAATTGCTAGTAATGATTAATGAACCAACTTTTAATTCTGGGCCTAAGGACCAACGTGTCTCTTCAGAAGTTGTAGATAGTCTTGGAAAAAAAAAAAAAAAAAACAGCTGACTGCAGTGTTTGCACCAAGATATCTTGTACGCAGCTTTATTTACTGTCTTAAAAAACAAAGAAAAAAAAGCCACCACGTGACCAGCTTCTGACGCATACCTCTCGCCAAATGATCACGCAGAGCTCCATCGGCTAAAGCATTCCTCAGAAAAGCGAATTTTCTTATTTGAGACCCGTCTTTGTATGTTGCAGTAGCTCCGCTCTCACGCACAACCCTTTTACTTAGTTTTCTTTTAAAACTGGTAGCAATAACAACAACAACAACAACAACAAAAATGCTTACATGCATGCCGCGTTGATGCAAACATGTCAACTATCCGTTTTTCAAAACGATGTACAGACCTTGACACTTTGATCTTCAAGCAAATAATTACAATATTAGCTAGTTAGTTCTTACTAACCATTTACCTTTAAAGTATGCAGTTTCTCTCTTTCTGGAATATGCAGTAATATAGTGCAGGCTAAGCAACACGGCTATGAATTAGCGCTAAGTTGGTTTCACAGAGCTCAGTCAATCTGCCCTTTTTAAAATCTTGGTTTCGTTTAGTTGGGACGCCCGGTACGATCTCATCTCATCTACTGTACACAGCGTTTCGGTATATTACTGCACGGAATTAAAATAGAGAGAAGCAAGAAAATAGGACACATTGAGTTTAAATTATTGTTCTAATCAGCTGCTGGATATATCCTGGCCAAGAACTTCTATGTTTCCTGGCTTATCTTATGAAAGTTGGGCTCCTTTTTTTAGTTCTGACCGAACTAAACTTCATTCTCCGTTTGCGTATTAGCGTTTGCATTGCCGACCTTTAAAAAAAAAAAAAATTGCGACCAAGTATCGGATATTCCGTCCTCAGTACGTAAGTATCTGTTGTTTCAAAGACGAGGACGTATTGAAGAAGGACAGGCCCCATAGTTAATGCGACTTTAAAGAAGAAGCGCAGAATGTTTGATAGCGGTGCGCTTACTGAACGAATTCCGGTGACGTTTGTTGTACACTGAAATGAGATGGTCATCGTCAAATGACTAGTATCGCATTTCTTAAATGCCAAGTTTCTTGGCTGACGTATAAGGGAGATCATGTGGACCCTTTGTCACAGATACACGTACAGGCCCCAAGCTTTGCTTCTCAGTCATGCAGTGTATATATTCATGGGTATATAAAACTGGGTGAGTTGGATTGGATTCTTCTTAAAGCAGCGCGAAACACAGGACAAAAGAACAGGAGACGACACAAGTGCTTTCTAACAACTGAATTTTTATTCATAGAAAGGTATGGTTATATAGGAACCAAACACAGATAAAATCAAGACGAGACACGTGAAACCGCCGCGATGCCCTTTAAAAACAGTACGCGTGCGCAAAGTGAGGATTGAACACGTCAACACAACTAGCAAAACTATCAACCTCCCACATGACAAACACCGGCTAACATCTCGTCGCCAAATATTCACCGAGAGCGTGAATCTCTTTTTCTTCAAGATTAACGGAAGGTGTAGCTACGCACGCGTCAAACTCTTTACTTATCAGAAACGCCTCGACCAGCCCTCTGCATATCCGATCAGGGTGACTGAACAAGATATTGGTCCTGTCCAAATGGGGGTAACAATCTTTACACTCCCGGCAATGAGCGGCAAGGTTGGATGACACAGCTCCTTTTACTGATCTGCGGTGTTCAAACAAGCGCTCATTAATACATCGACCTGTCGGGCCAATGTACGATTTGCCGCACGAAAGCGGGGTGGAATATACCACAGCCATGCCGCAGTGAGCGGTTTTCTGTGCCTTACCGTGCACTTCATCCTCGCCTGGGCGCCTTGGGAATCCAGCTTCCTCCGTACTGCACTAAAAATGTTGCCCAGCTCATTTTTAGCTGGGAAAGGTACTTTTAAACCGTATCTTGCTACCACCTTTTTCAAACGCTGTGAAATTCCGTGTCAGTACGGAATCCCCTCTGTTCTTGTCTGCTATCTTTATCAAACTCTTTTGCAAGATTGGAACCCCTATTCATTAACTATTCCGATACTTGTACCAACGCAAAATTCGGAAACCCAGCGTCTCTAAACCTTTTAACTTGCTCCTGGAAGCTGGCCTCAACCATGGGAGCACGACTTCACCAATGAAGCCTTGAGACAGAAAGTCGCTATGCCTGCCTTTACCAACTTTGAATGTCCTGAATTGTATGCCTTAGGAGCGGCTTAGCTGTTCTTGGGTTATACTCTTCGGAGTATTGGGCATTGAACTACCCTTCCAACCCTGGCAAAGGCTAGAAGATGCAGCGGTGCTGCAGGAGCTCCCCAACATCACCTATATTAGCGAACCCTGTGACCTATAAGAAAGTGTATAGTACACCTCTTTGCAAGCACACCAGTTTGGAGTACTGTCCGCAGGCTTTGATACGCTATAGCGACGCATTTCGAGCTTGGTCCGGGAAACTTGCCGCACCACGAGCACGCATGGACTTCGCAAGAAATTAAGCGAACACACTGAGCCCGCCTTGCAGGCCAAGTTTCCCGGCATTCAATGGAGATAAGCTGAACGCCCCGAACCATGACCCCCCTGCCGCACAGAAATACCCATGAACCAGCCACACGACTCCGAGCCCGCGTTCTCCACGGCCTGTGCGAATGCATATCTTGGTCGACGTTGTGTCCAATGGCGTTACGATATATTGTATACATTCTCTCCTGAGCATAGATGTCGCAGTTTTGTCCCTGCAATGTGCCACATTCTGGCGTTTTGCTATTGCACAGTTATTACACTTGTCCAATTTAATGGCATTGTGCTCGAAGGTACGGCAAAACACGCGAAAAAGATGTGGCGCCGCGGGTAAGCGCCAATTTTCTCGTCGGCACACACGTTCTGTACCCTTCATTTACTCTTAATTTATTTACATGATTTGGAGTTTGTGGAGCGTAAAAGCCAGCGTCTTCTTCCCAAGACATACACAATTTAAACGTTGGCAGATGAACAGCGAATGCATTTATATGTTCTTTTGGACTCGGTCGGAAGGCAGCACAGGGGCTGACCCAGAGATTGGTTCTAAGAGGGGCAGACGGGCTCCGTTATTCTAAAAAGAAAATAAAAGCAACATTTTTTGCTTACTTTTTATTCGTACAACCATTTTTGTTCACTCTGTTCTTCAACAATAAATGGCAAACGGCATAGATGTTTTACAGCAACTCATACTTTGAATATTCACGGTTACGCGAGTAACGTTTGTATACAATAATTTTTTATTTACCTTACAATATTATAACTTGGATGATAGCGCCAGTCATGAATCGCAAAAGTAACGTGCTGTCAGCAAAAAGTAAACAACACAGCCATCTTTTCGCCTCTCTACGTGCTTCATGAAAGCCCGAAAACGGACGTTCGAGAAGATGTCCAACGGCTTCACCGAAAAGGGGGGAGGGGCGGTGTAGTTTCCCCCTTCCCTTTAGGCCGTCACTGAGGCAGCTAGATTTCTCCTCTTCATGCCACCATCTTGTGAGGGTGGAGGGTAGCAGTTGCTGGGCTGCAAAATGATTCCATGTGTAACCATATCGCTTTTCTGATTGAATAAGAGTCAGTTAGCAAGTCAGACAGAGAATGCAGTCTTACTTTCATACGCGGTCTTGCTTCCCAATATTTTCGCGAATATAATTCCGTGAAGAAAATATGTGTACTAACAGAACCAAGAGAAACAAAAAAAAAACAAAACAAATATAGCTTTTCTTCTTTTTGACGTTGCATTTTAAAACAGCTTTATAATCTCGGTTGGGAATTCAAACGTAAGTGCTACGAGAACTTCGCAACCTTTGACAAGCGAAGAATTAAGCTGCCGGGTGTGACACAGCGCCTCAGCAGACCTTGCGGGCGTATAGACTTGGCGTCTGTATTTTTCGAACACTTCACATAAATTAAGCACCTTGTTAAGTCGACTGAATTGTGACAACACCGAGAGTTGTTCTTCCTGAGTGGGATCATTGTATGACTTAAAAAGTACATTGGACTCCAAGGCGGGGCTAATATGGCAATTCCGTTTTTATTCTATGGAATGTATCTCAAAACAAAATAGAATAGGATTGAGATCAAATCATGACTTTACCTTGGCATGGCTAACTTTGCCTTTTACCATGCTTACGTAGCTTTTCTCTTTCAAAGTTTCCCAAGAAATAAAGAAATAAAGCTGGTTCATAGCTGAAAGTCTACATACCATGCCCCACATATACATAACTTATACCACTGCCTGAAGGGATCTCGACAGATATACACCGTGTCTCGCATGACTATAGGCTGATAAATTTTCATTCATTGGCAAAGGTCGCTTACTGATGTACGGGTATGTGCGTTCTGGATTTATTACCCCTACCTCGCACGTTTTCCTGATGCTTGTCAGCGAAGTTCGTCGTAAAGTGGTTATTTGGATGCGCGAAAATTAGACAAGTGCAAAATATACAGGCCGCGGCAACAGTTTATAAGTTGCTACCGCAGCAAAAATCCCGCTCGCCGAGAGGGTTTCGATCGATGACGATGGGCAGGAACTGCGTCGTGCTGCTGCACTGCCCCGACATCGTTCCCTGGAATCGAAGGAAAACAAAAAAGTAATTGCATTTCGCTTTCCTTTAGAGCAGAATAGCGCTTTGTAAAACGAGGCACGTAGCTGTGACGCCTTGAGCAACACGTTCACCCAGTTATCCTGTTACATGATGTTTCCGGCGCTCAAACAAGGCACGGGGCAACCGCCTCCGTCTCTCCGCCGCCCGCCAACGGCAGCAGCGCATGGCGACGCGGAGCCGCGGAATGCTATGGCACGGTGCCACCCGCGGGGCCCACTCGTGTTGAGGAACTAATCGCGGAGACCAATCTGCCCATTTTCCTCAAACTATACCGCACGCTCTCGGTGGGCCAAAAGCGCTTCTCGCACGCGCAGAGAGCGTCTTCGCTCTGGGCGAGATGGAAGAAAAGAAACTGCAGACTGACAGCTGTCTGGAAACACGAGACACCGGCGTCGTTGTCATGAGCGATAGCAGCAGAGGGCACGCACACTGCGAGACAGTTTGTCTTTGTTCGTTTCTTGCTTTTTTTTCTTTCTTTGTCAGTTCGCTAAAGATTCCCAGTGGGCGCACCCATCTGCATTTCGTCTGACGTCGTCGGGCTGTGCAACTCCTCACTGCGCAATGCGCTGCTTTCATAACCATTTCAATTAAGCCCGCAGTGGATGCAGTTGAGCGATACGCGTCATTATGTGCATTACATCCTTACGAGTCAGTGAGTCGTCAAGTAAGAAAGACCTCAAGCCGCGAGCAAGGCCGCTAGGTGTCACGGTTTGGTTGCGACATCAACTTGTTATAACGGGGAAACAGCTCTCTAACCGCATCCACGAACGCACACTGGGAGCGGCTCGTTCCGTGCCTCGGAGGACTCTACGGCGCGGTCGATGTGCGGTGGCAGCAGCGCCAAGGTGCACAAGCTTCCAACCTCGACGCATTGGTCGTGTTGGGGGCGCCGCGTCGCCCACGGGACGCTGGCTCGTCGGCCCACGGGTGCGCTTTGCGTGACCAGCGCGAGCACGCGGCGCCCAAGGCGGCCCATTAGGCGTGTTGGCGCGGGAGCCGGCATTAGTGCACTGATGCTCGTCACGGGTCGAGCAATAAGGCGAGCTGAAACACGTTCTCGAATATGAAAATAGCCTTGGACGGCTCGCAGATAGGCGATCAATGAGGACAAAGTACACCTGCAGGGTATGCTCGCAGAATTGAGGAAAATATATGTTCAAAGAAGAAATAACGAACCAGGGGCAAGCGTGAAATAGTTGAAGCAGCGGGTTTTCAATCTTTGCAATGGCCAAGATACCTCACCAAACTGGCAACTAAACGCTATGAACTCGGAAAAGACTGGGAGTAATCAATGAGGCAGAGCGGGAAATATCCAAAAACAAAGCGCGTATAGCAGGTGCCCTTCCGTAAGCTTAAAATGAATATTAAAAAACAAAAAAACAAATGTGGGACGTAAGTTTCTTCGCTGGTTGTTCCAGGTGAACACAATGAACGCAATTCTGACGGCAAAGCGACCAAGGACCAATAATAACGAAATAGACACTACTTCTGCACAAGTCATTGACGGGGCGGTAAGGCCATCCGATGCCTTCGTCACCATGACTGGAACTGTGAGAGTACGCTACGCGGTACACAGTGTCTGCTGCCACGGCCGCTGCAGAAAGTAATGAGAAACATGCAGAGCGGGCCTCAGGGAGAACAGCGTTACTTGACGCTGTGTGGGCATTGTTTTTTGACATTGATGAGAACATGAGATGCGCGGCCTCTTTTCGTTATATACCTTAAATGTAAAGAGATATCTCGCTAACGTGCTGCAAACCAAAAGTTCGACGTCCCAACATGGTTCACGACTTTGAGCTCGCGTGTGCACGCTATAGCGTTGTGGGCGCTTTTCCTTGTGTTGTTTTAGCAGTTCTGTCAGCGGATCTTTAAAAGGCGATTTACAATTATGCCGGCCCACACGCTTCCTCTGAATGACGACCTGCACTCTTCACTCTGCCAACGCATTGCCGCTCAGCGTTGTGGGTGCGAATCGTTGTGTGCATGTTGTATTCGCACGGTTAGTTCCATAGCAAATGTCCCAGACTTTGCGCTCTACACTACAGGGACGTCAGCACCTTCTTCGTGTCTCTGGCGAAGGACGCATTACGTTTCAGAGTTCCTGCTTGTGGAAATGTGTGCACGAAACCGTTGCGCAAGCAGTCAAGGGCGTGTCTGATAGGTACCGCGAAGTGGTCTGTTTGGTTTGCGAGTCCTTTTACTTGGACAGACTTACCATTTCACGCCTGAGTGAAAAAAAAAAAAAAAAAAGACAGCTGCAACGGAACGGGCGCAGGGCGACTACCGAGTGGGGTTTCCCAATCTGGTAGACGTCTGGGTCGGAAACCGTGTTGCGCGGCCTTTCCCGACGTCGCCGACCACCGCGGCGTTGCACCCTTGTATCCACAAGCCGATGCAGTACAGTCAACACGCTGCTACGACCTAGGCCGTGTTCCTTCACGCTGTGGGTCCCCTTCTGGCAGCGAAATAAGGAGGAGCCGTATGTACAGCATGCATCGCCTTCCACGGTGTGCCAAAAGCGCAAGCACATGCATTCTGGTGCCTAAACACAGCGGCCGCTCATTTGTTATGTCTGGGCGAGAAGTGGACAGTGATTAATGGCCTTGCGCCGATGGGGTAAGCATAGCACACAGACAACGCTCCACTGCAGGTAGAGCGGCGATGTTGACAGAAGCTAGAGTGTGCTTTCTATCCCAAACAAAAGAAGAGAGAAATGTTCACTGTAACCAATCCTTCGAATAACAAAAGAAAGGAGCACCGTGAATGAGTGCCTCTCAATTAATTCTTACTAATTATTTGAGTCCGGCTTTGTAACGTTCGTGCCATCGCTTAGTGATTTTATTAAAATGACGCAGTACTTTCACAGACATTTCAAGGTCTGTGTAAGCGACACTTGCAAATATGTCCAACAGAGAGTTTAGTTCGTCGCACATCAGAGACTCCGAAAGCAGACTGACGCAAATGGCGTTATACATTGTGTTAACGTTCTTCGTAATAACGGGCAAGAACATTGATATAAAAGCTGTAAATGAGGCCCGTTTAGTGATTTATTAGTGACTTATACTTGTGCTTGCACTCTAGCAATAGAGCGCTGATTCTAACCAAGTAACCAACACTGCTGCACTGAACTGTATTGTTCCCTGGTATAGTTGAACACTAATTCGCAACCTACGTAGCTACAACGTTCAAATTAAGGTTGTCTATGCTTGAAAGGGAAGCCTAGAGCAAAATATAATTTTAATTTGAAATATAGACTCTTAGCATATCGCACGTGAGAATTCTCAAATTCTACTTCACTTGTGGCAGAAATGTTCGTGTCAATTCTGTAAAACCAAGATGCTTCCATAGTGTCATTCGAAACTTAATAACCCTCCAAAGATATGTGGAACATATGATTTTGCATCATTCTGCGTCACGAGAAAAAAAAAAAAAAAAAAGCCACTTGCTTGAAATTCAGCCCCACGCGGTACGCTAGCTAACTTGCCTCAACATCTCCACGCTTATTCGCAATAAAGTTTTATCAGCCTCAGTCAGCCCTACGAGCTAAATTAAAACCTTATTAGCAATATTCGAGGTAATTTTCAGTCCTTCATTTGAGAAAAACACTCTTCGTTTTCAATTTTATGCCCGCCTTCCTAAAGAATTCATAAACAAAAAGGATTTCTAGGTCTGCATCGTCAAGCCTCTTACAATGCTGTTCCGGGAAAACGCAACTCGGGCTAAAAATAACGGACGCGTGCTGTTTGAACAGAATCCGGCACGGTCGAGAGCAGTGCCGGAGATGTTTGACGAAAGATGATTCATGCAGGTTTCCGTACCCTCACTCTGCACTTCGAGGGCAGCCTGCGTTTGACAACGCACCGGATTACCCTCGCTTTTGTTTGATCAGCGCGCGTCTCTCCGAGTGTGAGTGTCTGGCTTGCGCAAAGGAGGATGCGCGCGTTTGTGGGCTCGCGAGGCAGCCCACGCGCCCGGGAAAAGGCGGCGAGCGTCGCCCTGCGCGATGCGGAGGCGCGCTTCTCTCCAGCGCAGTGAGCCCCTTCGGGGAGACCCCCTCTCTGTGTCGTCACGATGTCAGGCATGCCCGTTGGCCTAATAACTGTGTTGCAGAGAGTGTACCGAGAAAAATGGAAACTTCTGCAACCATGCATATGGCAGTACAGGGTTGATATGCCAGAAGTCGGCGTCCTGCAACGTTTCCTTGAAAGTGACGTGAGGAGGGTAACTAGTGTGACGATTGAAGGGGCCCCACCGACAAGAGATGAGATTTTTTTTTTTTTCAGCCGGAGCGCTATATAAAATGGGCACCACTATATCAGACACATTGGCTTACTTTTCACTGCGAATTGCGAAGTTGAACGGCGGAACTTCATACATTGTACAGGTGAAAGCCAGCCAGCACGTTGCATTGCAAAGAGGCTATAGTCAGTTTCTCTGCGTTCTGCCTTCCGAAGAACCAAAATGTAGGTAGAGCCCCAAATTAAATGGCAGCTTTCGTAACTATTTATATGAGATGCGATACTTTTTAGGGCTCTCCCGTTACTGAACAGTTACGACAACTCAGATCGAAATTTCTACAATGCAGTCGCGGGGAGAGCTCAAGGCTAAAGTTAGCGTAGCCGGCAAGAGCATAGCTTAGAGAAACACAACCACTTTTGACGGGGTTACACATGTTAAGAAAGGGGGAGGCTTGAGCGCTTTGAGAACTTCTCTTCGTGGTTCGAGCGTCCAAAGAAACCTCAAACGGCTTGCGCCTACGAGCTAGCGATTTTTCCTGAACTAGCAACAACGCTTCTAATTTAGTGCTGGTTTTGTTTCGACAGGAATCGACATGTTTGATGCAACTTTTATGTATCTGCTGCCGTCTCTTATTAGTGTCCATGAACGAGCGCATTGTAATCGCGCTTGACGTGCCGATTGTGACTTTAAATGAACCCGGCCACTTGTGTCCTTGTGGACATTGCGGGCGTTGTAATTAATAAATGTGCGCGATAAATAACGTCTTGCTTCGTGTTAATTATTCCTAACAGAAAGGGAGCCGCGTACGTGGTTTTGTGGACGAGAACAGTGTGACTAAGCTATAACCATGTGGTCACTGGTCACGCGCAGCACTTTATACCCGCGTTATCAACGTGATTGCGGGCTCTGCACCGGAAGGTATTGCAGCACAAGGAGCCCAGCGGTGCAGGCTAATGACTTCGCAACGCGCGAAGAGAGCCCCGAAGCGGTCTGGCAGCCGGTGAGAACGAGCGATGGCGCCTCGTTAATTTATGCGAGACGGTATAATTGACGATGCCCGTCCGCTCCGTGCTCAACAAACAAGGCAACTGTTTATGCACATATCGGCCGTGACCCCTGAAAGGGGGCGCACACGTGTTTCTATGCGCGTAGGCGTCCTGCTTGTTTCTTCGGACAACGGTACCCCGAGGGGTATACCTTCGGCACTGTTCCGCGACAACAGTTCGTTTCGAAATACTCTCCAATTATTGAACGCTTAGAATGGTAGGGTAGGCAGGAACAAGTAATGAATGCTCCGGAGTAGACAGGTCATGTTAACATTGTTTAAACAAAAACACCTTTTCAGAGAAAAATACTTTTCAGCTAGAAAAGAACGACTGGGCAAGTTGATACTGATTCCTCTTGAAATTGATAATTGAAATTCAGTTCTAGTCCCTTTGGATCTTTTCACGTTGGAATTCATTTCTTAGCTTGGTCGTCAGATATAGATAAGCTGCTACATGTCTTCAAGGTAAGAAGAAAAAAAAAAACTTGGCTGCGCCGTCGCAACCGGTTTTTGTTTTTTTATTTGCGTTATATACAGCTCTGCTGATGGTTAGCTTGTGTTGCGTTATATATTTAAAAAAGGCATTCAGTTTGAGACAGTACGAACATAAATTTCAATCCTCATGAGAGTGTGTTCGTAATGTCACACTTCGTAATGTCAAAGCATCATGCAGATAAAGTTTTAGCATCCTTGGTTCGCAGTCAGCATAATTGATAATTTTGCAGCCGTTAAGCAAAACGCGACATCGCTCTTGAAGTAAACTACCTTTGTATTTCACTGACATCAAATAATAACTTGTCCGCTGCTTATAAACAGTAAGAATTGAAATTTATCGTGGATCAAACTGCATAAAGAAAGGAACTGTTGACTGTACACAGGCGAAGAAACAAAAAGTTTTCTTCCGTCCTCAATCATGAGGCTCAACTGCAGATCACAGAGAACAAGGCGAAGGGACTTTAATTCTTGTAAACCAAACCAAACCAAGACAAAGCATTCTTTAAAAGTAAAAATGCGCGAACTCAAACGGCCACACGACTTCAAGGTGACAACACGATAGATTAACTCTCGTCGATGAACGTCGTATTGTTTTTTTGTCATCGTGTAGTCACACTACATGTTCACTCATGTTCACACTTCATGTTCACACTACTTTACTTTTAAACTGTGTCGAACAAACTACTCCAGTGATACGTTTTACTGAAATGGATAACGACATACAGAGCAGACGGCTGGGACAAGATTTAAACGGGATTTCCTCTCTCGTAACATACCACTACAAATCCCAACGTGGTTTGGGAGGCAACTTGCAGTTTGGCTGCGATTTTTTTCCCACATAGGTAATAGCTGTACATGCATCTGTTGCCCTTCTCATGTAAATCTAACTGTATAAGCACCAACCGATATATCACCCCTTTTGTTCCTTGACCGCTGTCCTGCGGAGGACAGTGAGCTATTGTGCGGCTATTATGCGGGAGATAATGCACTGCCTGCGCATCTGACAGCAGCAGCAAAATCGCTTAGATGGAAGCTACTCGCACGGCAGTAGGCCAACGCTTGTAAATGTAGACGCATATGATAGGCGCGGCGATAGGCACCATTAGGAACGATTACGCGAGGGGGCCTCAGTTATCGCAGAATCTAGGCCATGAGCAGAGCGCCGTGATGGAGGACGTGGCAATGCTGCATTTGAGACAGGCTCTCTGTTCGCTCAAAATAAACTCCCTCCGGCAGCATTCCCCGTGTATGTGGCTCAGGGAGCGCCGTGGGAGAACCCCCTTTTTTAAACCTAGTTACAAGCCTTGCATCGCGGTTAGATGGCACGTGCAGGTCAACGTTTCGTTATTGCGCGGATGTTTTTGGCGTGCCGAACCAAGAATTGCGTATATTGTTGCAGAAAGTTAGGAGAAACCTTTTTCGTGAGGATTATGTCTTTTATAATTATGTTCGTGACTTCTTTACCGTACTTACCTGTCGCAGAACTACTGTTGCTCTCTTCAGAGGCAGACTTTGTAAACGACCCCGGCATCTCTTCGCCTCCCCCCCCCCCCCCGGCCAGAACCCCCCCCCCCCCCCCCCCCCCCCATGCTAAGAATTACACTCACTTCTCTGCAAGCCTTGTTACGAATATAGTCGAAGTGTGTGGACAATGTTGCATCCACTCTATGACTATACCAGTATTGGGATATGTGAGTACTCAGGACAAGTTAACGTAAACTCTTCATAAAGGCTGTCCGTGGGCCACGGGTCACGGCCCAAATAGTTGCGCCGATGTGGCAGTGATCCGTTCCGCCATCGGACAACAATAAGTCCGCCTCGCGCAGCAAAAGCCCACTATGTGGCCCTTTTTCCCAAGCATTTCACCCCAGAAGAGCCGAGCATCAGGCCGGGGGAAAGCTTGTACCCATTGAAAACCAGTGGGTACCCGGCGGTAGCAGGAATCGAACCCAGTACCTCCCGAATGCGAGGCGGATGCTCTACTACAAGGCCACCGCTTCGGTTAACGTGGTTAAGTATGTGTACTTTGAAGGAATAATTAGTTTTAATTTGCAGACTAAGGTCATTGCAGCCGACTGCTGCCGAACGAAGCTTAACCGACCGGAAACATCTATAAAACCGTGTACACAGTCAATTTGTCCCAGTTTGCTGTCCGAAATGGGCGCACTGTTCTCAAGTACATTAGCGGCAGCAATTAGCGGCGCTCTTTAGCGGTCCGTCTCACAGCAAAAGATGAGTGGAAAATGATGAAGCTGCCGCTGGCTTCCTTTCTTCACGAGGGCTGGTTCACACACATCTTGCGGCTGCGTAGAAGAAAGCACAGAAAGGGCAAATGAGAGGAGAGTGGGGATGCAGTTGATGAAGACTAATGGTGCTTTTCACTACAGGCATGAGAACATAACAGCTTTTCATTCGGGCGCGCAACCAGACGTGTAACACTTTGTGGCACTTGGCTCTAATTAGCAGTCGCATCGCATTTTAGCAGTAAGGCCAGAGCCTCATTGCACCGATCGGGCAAATGTGCATGCCTACCCAAAGGGATAGGCATAGCAATATGAATTTAATTTGACAGCATCGAAGTTGTTTCGAGAACCACATGCAAGACGGGCCCACGTCTCAACCATTTTCAATGAGCAAAGCATGCACGCCTGGTAAAGATAAAGAACATGACCTATCGCAATCACCTGTTAATAAAAATTGTACTCTGAATTCTAAACCACATTTTCGCATTCCTAGGGGTTGCTGGAGTCAAATGGCATAGTGAACGGCTACATTCGCACTATGCTTCGCTTATATATCAGAGGCAGTCGGCCACATGGTAACCCTGCTCTCCACGCAGTCCGGTTTTCGCAATTCGAGCATGATAGAAAGAATTCGGTGTAACGCATTGAGCCGGGCGGCATTGGACGGCTTCCTTAGCGGACACACCGCGCGTATATTTCAAGCACTCCAACCGACTAAGAGGGCAGGAGGTGGTCAGCAGCACGGCGGAGGCCCCGGAGCCGCGTTGGCTAGACGAAGCCAAGCGGGCACTGTTTATCTTGGATGTCTGGAGGCTGGCACGCGCGCCATGAAACATATGATCACCACGGAGCTCCTAAAATACATCTCTGCTGCGCGTTGGTTTTCGTTTGGTGCCAGCGCACGAAAAAGGGCCACTGCGGCAGAGCGGAAAGAATGCCGCGGCAATAAACAGTGAGGGAAGCGCCGCAGAAAGGAACGTAAAATAAACGTCTTGTGTTGTCCCGTAGAACACGCGAAATTAAAAAAAAAAAGAAAAAAAAATAGCTGGAAGGAAGGCGCTTTACAGGGGCCAACCGAAATATTCAACACACGTAGCAATAAACGGCTGATGTTTTCCTTGGGTGGCGGTCACACTTTGTAATTTATTGACGAGGTGTCACCTTTATTGGCTCTCTGCCGTGTTATCCGCGCGGTGGTTCATCGGAGAGGTGTCGGATAACATTCTGATAACTTATATATTGTTGGCTGAGTGTAATGTCATACAAAAAAATATGCGCCATGTGCACAAACATTTCTTTTCTTTCTGGTTGCTTCTGGACGCCGCTAATTTGGCAGCCCGTGGAAACAAACAAAACACGCAGTTTTCCACCTCAAATACAGGGTAGGGTACCTCGAGAAGAACAGAGAAGAATCCTAAACTGGTGCGATGGATTCTGATTTGTATATCCAATATGCGCCCGTTTCTCTTTTCCTATCCCCTCCTTCTTGCAGGAAAGTGACTAGAGGAGCACCAACATGTCTGGTCACGGAAGGCGCCATCTGAACGACCCAACCTCGGACGCCTACAGGGCGCACATGGCGGCCGTTCTGGAGCGCATGCGCAAAGAGTACGAGAGGAAGCAACGAGAAGAAGCGGAACGCCGAGGAAAGCACCGAGGTGATTGCGAACGATGGGAACCCTCCACGCGTGTCGCAGCTCTCCGGAAATCCTATTTGTCACAAAGCTGTTTTGACTAGTCGGTGCTGGCGTCAAAAAACAACCGTTTGCGCCGCACAGGAGGTAATCGCTGGCCACTGTGTTCGCCTCCTTAGCACTCTTTCGAGAGGCGCTTGGCTCGGCTCATTCACACTCTCCGCTCACGTAGCGAGACACTCGCGCTCTTCAGGAGAGCCCTCGCACAATGCTATCGCTTATTTCGATAGCGCGGGTGTGCTGAGTCCTTTCGTCTCAAGAGCAAACACTCTTCTTGCTCATTTTTAGCTGGCGTTAACATCTGTACACTGCGAAATACAGAGAAGCCGCTTCTGTCTGCTAAGGCAGAGACACCAACGGCAACCCTTTGATGATTTCTTTTTATTAGCGATCGCAGTGCTTTCTCGGAGTAGAAAGGTTCCAATTTTCCGAGCCAATCCAGCTAGCGCCGCGCCACACGTTTCCTCATATCGAGTTGTGCTATGTCAAGTCCACTCGAGTACGCGCGTGCAAAGCGACTTTGCGATGAACTGGAATCACGCTCCGCTTTAAGCTGTACTCGAGGTACGTAAGTGTTGCAAAATGAGCTTCGTGCCTCGTCAGGTTCTATAATATACATGCTAAATGATGACGGAGTTCTTCAGCCGCATGATGGTTTATGTGTTGTATACAACATATATGTGCTAGAAGCTGACTTCCTTTCTCATTTAAACATGCGCTAACGCTCAGCATGAGTGATTAAATGTTTGCCCGTTTGTATTTCGTCCTGGATTTAATACAAGTCAGTTTGCCTAGGTATCTCTGAGTAATGCGGCATTTCAAGAGGGCAGCTCCTGGGCAACATATACGGGCCTACGACGAAGCTGTCTTTTATTTTGCTTTTGTATGTAGCGCTGAATGTCATTAGATACGCAGGTTTAGGCTTACGTTTAGCAGGATTATTGTTAACTCAGAAATCTAACAACAGCTGCATCCTAAATATTTGTGGCGTAAACTGTTGTGCATGCAGCGGAATAACTGCTTTCGCGTTGAAAATGAAATTAAAAATAAAGCAGATATTATGCCATCCTTTAACATTAGGATGCTACTTTATAAGTATGAATGATTTTGCTACGTTTCCTTATTTTAACACGTTAAAGGTGTACCGGTTCAAGTAAAGCAAATGTCTTAATGTAGAGGAATTATGAAACACTACCCACGCGGTAAGTTATGCCCACCATTGCCAACATTGACCCAGAATGCGAGGAGGAGAAAAAGGAATAATGACTTCTCAAGCATGTAACCACGCAGAGCAGTCGTTAAAAAAAAAAAAGGGAGGGGGGAGGGGGGGGCGAAGAAAACATGAACAGTATGAAAGACACTTTAACGAGCCGATGAAAAATGACATCTGCAAACAGTGGTGGTGACCTCTGCGCAGGCGATGCGATTAAGGTGGACGCCGTGGAGATGTACGCCAAGGACAATGCGAAGCAGCACCACACGGAAATGTTCGACAACCTGGAGTCGCGCGACGCACCGCTCATTATTCGTCGAGGCCAGTCCTTCTTTCTGGCCCTGCGCTTCAAGCGGGATTACCAGCCAGGCACCGACATCGTTAACCTCGACTTCAGCATCGGTAAGATCACGTACACCTCCTGGATATTATTCTTTATGTAGGGTACTGAAAGAAAGAAACGAAAGGGTCTGTCGATAACTGATGAGAAGGCCGATATGATGCCTCATTTTGACATTACACCATACTTGCAGAATGAATTGCCTGAAGGACTGCAGTCTATGCTTGATACCTTATAAAGCCCTGCAGTTTTCTTTCTTTTTGTTGTAACGTATTAAGAGTATCTGATCAGCTAGATGAATACCTTGTACTTTTAACAACGAAGTATTTTACTAACCAACTGTACAGGTTGCAGATCGATGCATTCTACAAATCATATTGCTATTTAGTTTAATAGAGAGAAACCTGCAACGACGAATAAGATTTACAGCGTGTCGCAAATGGGCGTAAACCAAATTTTGTTTTACGGCAAGCGTTTTTGTGACTGTAACGTTCTTGCTTCGGCCGCACATGGGGTAGCGAGGACGTGGAGTATGCGTACGGGGGCGTCGTCTTGCTCGGCCTTTTCGTTTAGGACGATGCCAACTAGGCCACTGTTCCACAACCTCAATCTGTGGGGCGCCACGTTATTCCGAAAGGCCGCATCATGAGAGAAGAAATAGACCAACGCGGTTGCCGGGAATATAAGTCTTATTTGAGGTAAAAGTTCAGAAACTTCACGTTCATACGACTGGTGTGAGTAATCAGTGTGGAACAAAGTAACCTCATCCAGCCTAAGACATTATATTCTCAACCAATTCACTTGAACGCATGTTTTCAGAGCTAGTCAAGTTAAGCGGACTAGTATAATTTCGCGATGCGTGTGCGTTCCCTGCAACAGTCCACGTGCTAAATCCTGTTTTTTTGTTAGGCGATGTGTATGGCCTATTGTTGATTACCTTTATGTTTATTATTTATCGATTCTGATTGTTCGTTGGTCTCTGGCACCGTTGTGCAGGTCCCAACCCCGAGATGAGCAAAGGCACCTTCGTGAGCCTGCGTGTACCAGACACCAAGGGCGACTTCACGCGCCCCCGGCAGAGCTGGGACGTGCGCGTGACGCACCACGACCGCGCCGTGCTGTCGCTCCAGGTGTTCGTGCCTGTCGGCGTGAGCGTGGGCTTGTGGCGCATGGCCGTGTTGAGCCGGACGAGCGCCGATCCAGAGGCCAGAGACAAGTTCCGCCACCCGTTCGACATCTACGTGCTCTTCAACCCGTGGTGCAAAGGTGCGCCGTGCTTCATCTCCTAACAGCATTTTCGTTGCCCTCTTTCTCTCATCTTTCCGGAGATCAGGTTGCGTTTCAGTAGAGGTGATGCGCAACGCTGTCGCTGCCTTCAGTACGCAGCTGAAAACTATCCACGTTCATCATCCGCTGCAGCATGTATTTTCATTCCTCTTCGTTTAATTATCATTATCATTCTACTCAATCAATGATAAACCAGAATGGTGCTCCCTTTCCAGACACTTGTCGACCCATGCTAACGACGTATGCTGTCTAAAAAAATATATGAGTGGTAATTCAACCTTTCCAGTTGGCTAATGTTTCAACAAAATCCTGATAAATATCGTCCCCGTTTGTACGGTCAGAGCATGATGCAAGGCGTGTCATTCCTCTTTTTCTCACCCTGTGTATCAAGCATGTTCCTTACGTCGCTTTCCAAAAAAAGGAAAAGATTTTTGAAAAATGTATCACAAACTCACCCGCCTAGTTATCTTGCGTCGCTGCTTTCTAAATATAAAGAAGGAATAAGTAATCCGCTCAGCGTGAGAACCAATTAGAGGGCAATTCATGGACACGTAGCTAGTACCTCTGCTTGAGAAACGTTTTGCTGCGAAGAAAAAAGAGAGAAAAAAAAAAATCTGGCTTTTATAAAAGTGTAACTTGAAAAGCCTTGCGTGTGTAAGGTGTTCTAACCTCGAAACTTTGCTTCAGACGATTTGGTGTACATGGACAACGAAGACTGGCGCCGCGAGTACGTCCTGAACGACGTTGGAAAGATCTACATGGGATCCTGGAAGCAGCCAGAAGGGCGGCAATGGATTTTCGGACAGGTAAATCTGCCGACATAAATGATGCTGCACCGCACGTATTAAGACTAGCATCATCATCCAGAAATAGCTCACTTGCAAGTCATTGCATCCGCTCGTCCTTTGAAAAAGAAAAAAAAATCGAGAAAAAAGCAAAACGAAGATCCTTAACGTAACTTAGGGCATTTGCATAATCACAAATAAAACTGCCACGACATACCCTGAGTTCACTACAACAATCGTGCAAGAGGGAGCAGGCTGGAGAGCAGAGTCATAGCACTGAGCAGCACTGGGCGCATATTGAATCGACGAAAAAGACATAGGTAAAATTCTTGGCTAAGGGCGGGGGGTTTCTGTCACCTTACAAAGATCCCCGACACGCTTAAGAAAACAAAGCTGCGTTGAAGACAAAAGCCACCCCCCCCCCCCCCACACAAAAAAAAAGTAATAATGAAAAAACACATATGAAGTACTTCTCAAAAAACGTGTGAGATAGCTTGTAGGTGCAGACGAAATCCATACTCTCAAGTATATATTTCAAGTATGCCCAAACAGATATAGGCTCGAGTGCCAGTCTCACTACTGATCTTAAACCTTTTCCCGGCATTTGTGGAGTTTTCGTAGCGTAAAAAAAAAAATATATATATATATATATATATATATATATATATATATATATATATATATATATATATATATATATATATATATATATATATATATATATATATATATATATATATATCTGCATTGTGAGCTAAAGCGTTTGCGCTCATATATAGTTCGGCCATTTCTGCAAAAAAGCAAGGTTAGTCATCAATTCAAAGCAGTGTACAAAAAAAAAAAAGTTGTTCCTCTTGCATACTCAGGCACTCCGGTTCTCACTGTGAATTATAAGAGGACAAATAGCCCAATCGAAAGAGGGCAAACAAGAAAGCTGTTTATAGTCGGACAAGAAAGAGCAGCGAGTCGCAAATGCTAAGTTGTTGACGGCGCTTCCGCTTTCCTTTCGCTCACCAAACAGTTTGGAGACATGGTTTTGCCCGCGTGCTCGCTCATCCTGGACAAGTCCAACCTCACTTACGCCGCCAGGGCCAATCCGGTGAAAGTGGTTCGAACCGTCTCTGCGATGGTAAGTGGGCCTTTCTGGAAACCGATCGGCCGTTACGCCTTCACTGCCTCGCTGCCCGTTTTTGCTGACACGCGGGGGGCAAGAGCGGATGCTCCGTACGTCGCTGACCTGGGGGACCGCGCGTAGTAACTTGTGGTATAGAATGTAACGTAGGCATGTGGCAGAAAGTAACATAGAAAAATAATCGCTCTGAAACCAAATTTTTCATGACAAGCACCTTCTCATAAATCAGCCATTCACTACAGGAAATGCGCTATTTCTCGAATTTGCAAGCGACTTTGCCTTGTGTGAGAGGCAGAGATTGGTATCGCGTAAGATACGAGTAAGGAGCAAGTCGTATAAGAAGCGCGTAGCTACTCATCTTTTAGACGGCTGTTTGATTCTGCCGAAAAATGCTGGCGCATATTAGCAACGTGGCTCTGAATGTGTTGCGTCATTATTTCAAGTTTTTTCCCCCGTTTTATGATTACCCAGTCAGCGTAATATGGAGGCGCCACGTACCTGATCAGAGGGCTCTGTGAAAGCCGTCACAAAACTCTGGGACGTTATTGCCTTCCATGAAATTATTACTTTTTTTGTAGACACGTCTGCATCTCTACCGAACGTCTACGAGTTGGGTTGCGTTGACCCCGCAAGAATTATTTAAGGCAATCTCTGACATCCCTTAGCTAAATCTGCATTGCGCACTTTTTATTTATTCTTATTTTTATTTAGCGTATACTGTCAATCCCTACTGGAGATTCTTACCGGATGGGTTCATATACAAGACGTATACAAGTGTACATTAAAACCAGATGAACCAGTGTGTCATCGGGTCACGCAGGAACAGTACAATCAGGTATACAATGAAAAGAGTTGCAAAAACGTTTGTTGTTGACGTATACATCAAGTAAAAAAAAATTTACACACTGACCATCAAAGTGCGCTTTTGTGCAAGGGCTGTCCAGTATACTTAAGAACAGATGAACCGCATTTGGTGCCATCGTACTTTAAAGAATTTACCACATTTTATTTATTCAAGCTGGCCCTTTTGAGTGCATACTGAGGCAATCGTTCTAAAACTGAGTTTAGTCACATCATATAAGAATTAACCGGTATATAATGAAAACAAATTTGCCTATAATCAAGAAAAAGAAACATAAACCCTTGAGGAAGATCTACAAGAAAGCAAGAACTTTGGCTTGTTGACAGCAGCGACTCCCTAGCGAGCCTAATAAAACTTTCCAGCGTATCCTACGATGTTACAAAGCTATCCAGAGCGTTCTATTCACGCACAGCCCGAGGGAAAAAAGAATAATAGTGTACATTGTTGGTACAAGAGTACTCTTCGAGCGTGTAGTCATGGTTGAGTCTTGTTGCTCTAGAACGGCTGAAGCTGACATAAATTACAGTATTTATTTTCAGCGCATAAAGAACAAACGTATATAGGAATTTTAATCTATGCAGGGTTGCTCGGCTTGATAGTGTGGTTAGGCCTGCGCGTGAAATTAGCTCCGTGGGAGAGTCGGTGCGCCGATACTTGTTGTCGATAAAGCAAACCGCTTTCCATTGCACCGACTCGAGCATGACTATATCTTTTCGTAAAAACTGGTCGGTTTGGTCGGTTTGTGGTGTTTAACGTCCCAAAGCGACTCAGGCTATGAGAGACGCCGTAGTGGAGGACTACGGAAATTTCGACCACCTGGGGTTCTTTAACGTGCACTGACATCGCACAGCACACGGGCGCCTTGCTTTTCGCATCCACCGAAAAGCGGCCGCCGAGGCCGGGATGCGATCCCGCGTCCTTGGGTATCAGTAGTCGAGCGCCGTAACCACTGCGCCACACCGGCGGGTTTTCGTAAAAACTGGTACCAAACGATGTTCGCATACTCTAGAATTGGACGGATGAAAGCCTTGTAGCGAGCAGTTTGATTTCGTGAGTGGGGTAACATAGGACGCGTTTAAGAAAGAATAGCCTCTTCATCGCTTTTTTTTTTTTTTTTTTGGTGATATGGTGCACATGAGCATTGGAACCAAGGTCTTGTGTAATCGTTACACCCAGGTATTTCTTTTCCGTTACAATTTCAAGAAAGAGGTTGCCACAGCCATAAGAGAAGCTAAGCTTCAACTTTTGTTTTTTGTTACTGATATAGAAACAGTTTTTTTTTTTTTTAATTGATAGACATTTGCCAATTATTGCACCATCGCACGACGTTGTTGAGCTCCGTGTTCAACTTTGCCTGGTCTTTGGGAGCGTTAATTTTTTTATAAAGCACACAGTCGTCTGCGAACAATTGTATGTTAACCTCCAGGTGATGCGCTATGTCATTTAAAAAAAAATAGGAATAAGAATAGTGCCAGCACATAGCCCTGCGGAACGCCAGATTCAACCGAGACAGTATCAAAAGCGCGTGGTCTCCATATTGCACAAACTGCCGGCGTTCGGAAAGTAGTCGGCTATCCATCTGACGGGCTCAAGTGCACAGTTAAGCATAAAGAGCAATTTAGCGTGTGAGACTCGGTCGAAATAAAGGTCGAAGGCCTTCGAGTGGTCTAAAAATATTACATCTAATTGACTTTGGTTGTTGATTCCCTGTGCGAGGTCATGAAAAAATTCGACAAGTTGGGTAACAGTAGACAGACCACAGAATCGGTTTTAATCACAGCTGATGAGAGGAGGGCGTCCTGTTAGCGCAATGCATTTGTGGGTGTCTCGGCGCTGAAAAATTTGAATTTCCCATGGTTTTCTGGTGGGGGGCTTTTTCACCGAATATCCGCCACAGCGCTGGAAAAGATTTGTAATGTCTAGCCTTGCCCGAATCTCGTAAGGAATCCGTAGAACCGTAAGTGAGACTTCGATAAGCCGCTTGCGAGCTGAAGGGCGCAAAAAGAAAAAAGAAAAACAAGAGACGCCGACCTTGTCGCTGCATTCCACTGCCCTATGCATTTCAGGCTGGTGATAAGCGGTGGCTCACCCGCAGAGGCAGCCGACGCAGTTAGGAAAGGCACTACACTGTCCTTAAGTTTTAGGCATTGTCTATAGTATATTGTGTGCATATACCTGTTCGACATTCAGTGCCCTTTCTGAGCAACGAGATAACGGTGTGCGCGAACAAAAAGAGCACAGAGACTGTGGCAGTATTTAGCTGCCCTGGCCCCCTTTGCAGCATGCGCTCTTCATACAGAAATAAACGGCACGCGCCGCATTCTTTTTTAAACAAACAACTTGCCTCTGGTAAACACTTAGTGGGTGTGCAGTGTAGAAGCTAAGAATACACGAAAGATGTAATGCGCCTCTAGCGCTTTGCCATTTGTAATTTATATTTTAATGGCTTCTTCTCGAGTGTTCTGTGAGTTTCCAGAAGTTCAGTGTGTTTTCCCTCTTTTACAGCGTTAGCGCACTGTAATCCTCTTGCAAAAGGGCTGCTGTATGTGTCTCCCCTCCCTCCCTACTGTGAAGCCTCTATGTAGTAATCCTGTACGTGCTCCTGCAATGAGCATAGTTTCGCGAAAGTCCGCCGGTCGGCGGGTAAGCCGCTCCTTTCGTTGTATAGAAGGTAGGATTCGGCCATCGCCGGCAGGGTTCGGTACTTATACCTGTGCTACACGAGTATCTTCGAATGACATTCGAGTCGATTGGCATTCGAAATTTCGAATGATATTCGCGGACTCAACGGGCTCCCGCGGCGCTACACGACAGTTTTCAAACACATTTCATTCATCATTAACTCGTGGTATTGCAATGGCACTGCTGCATCGAATTTTGGTTCTTGATATTCGCTTGTTTTCAGTTCGTACAAAGTACAACGGCGCAATGACAGTGGTTCCCACGGTCACGCTAGACCGACAGCAACACCAGCACATCCTAGTATAGCGTACACAGACACACGCAGAAGAATAGCGCACGCCAAAAATATCGTGATGCGCACTGCGCATGCGCTATACGATACCCGAGACCGAGCTCTTTCGTACGATCGGCCAGCTTACACCGAAACTTGAGTTTATCGTTCCCGGCCCACACGTACGATGAGAGATCAGCGTTGACAAGATGGCGGCGTCCAAGCCGCCCGCTTCAGAGTGAATTTGTCCTCGTTACCGCGTTTTTGAGCGCGCTGCCAATTATAAATGGCACACGGAGTCTTCTCTTTGCCTCGTGTAATATTCAGCTCAAATAATTAGTGAATAATTTGCTTTGTTTTTTATTTTGAACGGCGGCAGCGCAGTCCCTAAGCCTGACGAGTAGCCTTGGTTTGACTGATTACACGCTTGTAACCGTAAAAATATGCTTGAGAGTACGGGGCTGAAAGGAGGCCGGTACTCACCATGACGGCAATACAAGGTAAAAGTATTCAACCCAGGAATACCAACGTTGGGGAGTACAACGAAACTGCCGCAGCAAAGAGACTGGCTAAGGTCCCGGTCCGACTTGGCTAGTTTTGGCTTGAGAGTTAAAAAAAAAAAAAAGCCTGAATGTGGTTTTTTTATTTTAAATCTAGATGTCGCCACCGTATATTTCGTTCGCGCTTTCGTAGGGCCAACTAAAAGCGCCGATGCAACACATGGAGTAGCGTCCCATAATTTGCTGGCATTTATCGTACGAAAGCGTCCATACGCTGCATTAGTACTGCGACATGGTTTACGACGGGCCATCGACACTGGAACGGCAGCCCTTCATGTCCTCGACAGACCGCGGTGGCTTCACGAAAACATTAGGTTGACGAGGCGACGGTGTGACGACAGCGCTTGTATCTGCGTTATACATATTGGATATAAGCGAAACGAGCGGCTATATTTTACACTTGAACACTCAACCAGCGATAAACGCATGCGGAATGATTGCATTTTGTTCGACGGCAGCCCCCTTCCCCGCGGCTATAGCCTATGATCGAGTACGCAGGGCTCGCGCTTTCGGTGACTCTCTAGAGCCAGTCCACAAGTTTTAGTGAATGCAAATGGTCATCGAGTGTATTTTTGGCAATATTGCTCTGAAAACGACTATTGCTTACATGGCAGGGCACGCATACAATGAACGGGAAACGTCGATATGACTCTGACTGCCGAGCAAGCGGCCAGCAAAAGTAGGAAACGTCACTTGCGGAGGACAAATTAGGCTGTTGCAGTGAACGCGGATGGTAACTGCACACACTTATGGCTAAAGCGATCTATATCAAGTATTGCATGGTCACGTTGGAGAAAGCAGGGAGAATCAGCGAAAGCGCCAGTTCTATGCAACGTCACCAACCCGACTGTAAACTGTTTTCAAGGAAGGCGATCGCATCAACGCTTCATACAGAGTTGTCGTACTCTGTAAACAAGGAATGGTACGAATGGTTCGAAAGTGAAGATATTACTTTATAACAGTAGAGTACAACCGTGCTTCATGTCATGTAAACGAGCGTTGGTTTTCTGTACACATCGATGTAAACAAGCGTACCGCGGGGCGCAATCGTGTGCAAATTTCGCACTAACGCGGTAAACGCCAAGCTGTGTAATATTATATTCAAGCACTCATTTAGCAAGTACACGAGCTATTCGATAAATAAGCAGCAGAAGAAAGCGGACAGCAGATATCGAAATCAACCACGAGAGATCCGAAGCGGTCGCGATACCTCGCCAGTGGGCCTCCATTGAGCGGCCGTGCCTCCTCGCCATGGTCTTGCGGCTCGGTTGTGGGCGGAGCAAAGCGAAGGCGACCTGCTATTGGTCGGCGCTTCCTCTGTTCGCATTTCAAAGGCATTCCAAAATTTCAAATGTATTCGCGTAGCTCATTCGACTCGAATGACATTTCAGTCGAATGCTTTCGAAGCACGTCGTGTAGCAGCGCAGGTTTGGCATTCAAGTCGAATGACATTCGGTTCGAAGGCATTCGAACGATGAATTAGAAAAAAAAAAATGCGTTTCCTCGGTTCATTCACAGCCTTTTGTTAAGTTCTGCTCGCAGTAGCTTGCGAATTTCTATCTCCAGGTAAGACGCAAGACGTCGGCTGTAGAGGGGCGTTTCGGTACAGCCTGCGCCTCCGGTAAATACAGAAAACCTAGTAAACCCCGCACTCAAGCAGTTTTGTCCCCGATGTTCCGGTAAAAGTAACACAGTACACAGAATGCTAAAAAGATACATTTAGCATATCGCGTACCGCTCACCGCCTGACTGTGCCAGTATACCAGGAGGCACGGGCAGATGGCCCCAGCTTGCACATGGCGCCTCATCGAGATTTGCACATGCGAAGAAACAGCGCTGCTTGTGTGGGGGCCAGCCGCGCCGAAACGATTTGGAACATTTGGGGTCATGCCAATCTTTTTCAATTGTTTTTTTTTTTTTTTTTGCGAGAATAGGGAGGGTGAGGGTGCTTAGGTTCGTGAAAATATGGCAATTTGAAAACCGTGCTCCAGAAATTTTAATCGGCGCGTCCAATTTTCTTTCATCTTTTTTTTTCTATCCATTCCTTCCCATAACAGATATCAGACACTGCCCCTTAACTGTGTTGTGTCCCTTTCTGTTGCAACTGACCAGTCGTACGCCGTCGGGCAGTCTCGATTCCTTTCTGAGCAGGCTCGCGTACTCGGTCGCTCGTTAGTTTACACCTGCTCTGGATAGTTTGCACAGCGATGCTAGCTGCTTACACCGAGAGCGGATTAAATACCATGGCTTTTGGATGCAGCAGTAGCTAGAGATCAGTGCATTCTCCAGCTCAACTGTGCGCTCAAGAAGCGGGGCATCCGATCCCGACGCAGGTGAACAGCGCTGACGACGGCGGTGTCGTCACGGGAAACTGGTCTGGCAACTACGAGGACGGCACAGCGCCCTGGATGTGGACCGGCAGCAGCGCCATCCTGGAGAAGTACGTCAAGACTGGAGGCGCCTCAGTCAACTACGGCCAGTGCTGGGTCTTCTCCGGCGTCTGCAACACCGGTGAGCTCCGAACCTGCGGCAAAATTTTCTCGGCAAATACCAGGTCTGCTGGGCACCCTCTCTTTTGCCGCGGTATAAGTAGTGGCAGGGGCGTTCTGCTACTGATACCGCGACTGCGACTTCGGGCTCATGCCGCATCGAGATAGAGGGGAACTGCACAGCAATTCCTCCACCAGGCTGCACAGCTTACGTTCGACTATATTCTGAAACCAGCTGACACCTCTTAGCCGGTTTTAATTATGACACAGGGTCTCAAAGAGGTGCTTTTTCACCTCGTAAAAACTTGTTGCACATATCGCATAAGCATTTGGTTTTCTTCAATCGGTCATTCCGCGGTGGCGGTGCATTCTCCGCCTTCGCAGAAAATAAAAGCAGTAGAAAGAAAGTACCTATATCTTGAAGCTCGGTGAGCTTGAGAGATATGGTCAACAACAGCCTCTATAACGAGAATTCAGTGCAAGTGGAATCCATTACAGTTACTACATGTAATGGAAGCCCACCATGTGGGTTACAAGCCAAGAATTTGACAAGTATAGGTCTTGGCTAAATTCTTGAATGTGTTATGCGCCCGTGTTGCTTTCCATGAAATTTCACTGCCTGTTCCTGTTACGCCAAGTGTTACGGCTCCCAATAAGGCAGCGCTGGTTTTTTGACGAGCAGGGTTGACGTTAGCACGCAACCAATGGAACTACGGAAAAGTTCACTGAGAGCTGAAAAGTATGATACTGCCTTGGTATCGAACCCGGTTAAAGTTCGTTGGCACCTTTTCAGACGGTAGCAGCATTACAATGTTTTCCTGCTGCTGTGGTATACGTTGTCATTCTTTTCTGGAGTAATGCGTCGTGACCGAACACTCCCGCTTTCACAAGCTAGGCGGGTCCAATAGGGCCTGGGTGGAGCGTGCTTCACAGCCCCAATGATGTCACCTCTCCTATAACCACGAGAAGGCGGATGGGACAGCCCCTTCATCGTAATTACTTTAGCACTGCTAAGCACAGTTCCTTGGAATCGCCTTCGTAATTATCTTCAAATCTTCAAGGTTTTCTATTGTGTTGGGAAAACTAAAAAAAACAACAACAGAGAATAACCTTTTACTCTTTATTTTCTACCCTTGCAGTATGCCGCGCCCTTGGAATTCCTTGCCGTCCGGTGACCTGCTACGCCTCGGCTCACGACACGGACGAGAGCATCACCATCGACCGTTACTTCGATAAAGATGGCGAGGAGCTGAAGAAGTACTCCAGAGATTCCATCTGGTGAGTGCATACGCTCTCCAGGACGCAGTGGTGGGTGCGCGAAGTAACCATTACTTCATCGCACTGTGAACGCTAATCATGAGAAGTGTATACTCCCCGCGCCTTCCCAGAAATTTGTGTGTTCCTATAAAACATGTCTGAAAAACACACACATCCCATATTCAGAGTACTTCAAATGAATGCTTTGAAAAAAAAAAAAAAAATGTGTGCTTCTGAAACTGCTTCTGTTGTTTAATGTGAAGTGTTTCGACCTCGTCCTCTAGGAATTTCCACGTCTGGAACGAGGTGTGGATGGCACGAAAAGACCTTCCTGCAGGATACGGTGGCTGGCAAGCCATCGACGCTACTCCGCAGGAAACTAGCGATGGTACGTGAATGCACACGAAAAATTTCTGCGCGAGAACCTTGACATCCAAAAGCAAGTGCGACTGCTTAGATATCTCTTTTAAACAGTTTTGGGCCGTATTTAAGGTCACTCGCTTCTTCCTATTGTTCTTTGTCATCAGTAGTGGCACGATATGTTGCTCAAAGCCGTCATCTCAGATGAGTGTCGTTATGTTCGGATTTACAACAAGCTCTTCCCGCATTCCGTCGCGGCTTCGAACATGCAGGTTACTACCAAGTAGGCCCATGCTCGGTGATGGCCGTCAAGAAAGGAGAGATTGGCTACATGTATGACTCACCTTTTGTGTTTGCCGAAGTCAACGCCGACATTATTCACTGGAAGGAGGATCCCGAAAGTGCCTTCGGCTGGACTCGCAACAAGACGCTCACGTACCAGTAAGTGTGTGTTGTTTCCACCACGCAGTTAAAGTGATATAGAGCAAGAGAGAGAGAGAGAGAGAGACAATGCCTTGGTACTGAATCTTTATTTTTGTACATTTGGTGAGATTTCTTTCGCGTCGACACTTTTTAGTAGCTTACAATTCTTTTGTTGCTTTATTCTCATGGTTTCGTCACAGTCCGCTGTAGCCCTCGTTGTAAGCTTTTAGTACCATGATTCATGCTCCGACTAGCCAGTCACTACTACGTTGGAAGGACAACAACGGAAACAGCATAAATAAGAGGATGCGAGCCCGACGCGTGCCAAGACGACCGCGGTCTTCAGCGCCACTTTCGCACACAGGACAAAGTCTCTGAGATTATTTTGTTTCTCTTTGTACACTCACGCACAAACGCCGCTAAAATCAAACGGGTACTTAACGGGCAAAAGCTTTAAAGCGAATTATTTGTGTCTTAGACACTGTGTTGCCTCTGGAAAAGCGCGTCCGCCCTGGCTTTCGCGGTTGACGACACCGAAGGTGGCGCTGCCAGCACCAGCGGGCATTTGTACGTGTGGTTTTAATTTCTCCGGCAACTGAGTTCCGTCGACGAGCGACAGAGTACTGTGCGGGAAGCCTATGCATACCAAATCGGCAATAATAATAATGGGCTATAGATTTCGGCCTTTACGGTCTAATCATTATGGCGCCGTTGATTAAATATAACATCTCGCTGATTAAATGTAAATTTGAACGTAACACATGCCAGAAAATGAATGGTCACTAACTTGTTGCGTTCCATTATTATATTCACTCTTACAGCGTTGGCCTGGGAATCTTGACCAAGAAGGCAGGCGTTAAGATCCAGGACGGCATGGGAGATGCTGAAGACATTACGGACACTTACAAGAGCAAAGAAGGTACGTTTCGGGACCCGTAGCGCATCTTGTGTACGCGTCTTTCCTCGCCTTGATCCTTTTGCGCTGTCCATTATGTTAGGCCTTCACCAACTCGCACAGCATTCCGTTTTAATAAACCGTTCGACTTCTCTGACACGACTATTGATCCTGGCAGAAAAATGAAGTAATCAGACTAATGCTACGCGCTGAAGCTTTGGTTGTTGCATGAGTATCGCTAGTAGCAAAGCTTATCAAGAGAGAACTCGATGTTTTCTGGGTTATTTCAGTTTTCGATCAATCGGTAAAGCGGCAACTTCACTTTGAACAATTTTGCTTATAACATTCCTGTATAGGCAAGAAGAATTTCTATTTATACTACCTTCGATTTACGAGGCTAGCATGCGCCGCGTCATTGTGTCTACGCTATTTCTACACTATGTGAACTTTCAATAATAATAATAAAAAAAAAGACCGATGTGCTCACTTTGAGTGCTTTCAGCGGAGTAAAGTTGAAATACTGCGTGGCACGAACTTCGAAGCTGTCAAGGCCAAATGGATAAATTCGAACAAAACTTTAAGCAAGCGCTCAACTAAAAATTCAGGGCACACTCACTTTCTGCCTTATAGGTATGATGTGATAGCGTCTTTGGGTCCCTTATCTGCCTATGGCCCTCATATCACTTCGCAGATATGGGCAAGAATGTTTTGTTTTTGTTTTTTACTACAAGATACACAAGACCTCTCTTTAAACAAGGCGAACGAACATGTCTCGATGGCCTAGGCTTAATGGGCAAGACTCTCGACAAAAGGGTCGCAGGATTGATTTAATTACCTCAATTTTCTATTTTGGCGCTAATATTTCAATTCATATTCAGTCGTGCCATAATGACGATTTATTCATGTTCGGGACATATAGTTAAAATTTACCTAATTCTTTAATCCCCTTCAATTTAGAGTGACGTCACGACCCTCTTGACAAACAGGATTTTTCCAACACGCCAACGCCGACTACGACGCTGGGTTCTCCTCTGAAATGGGACACTTAACGCGATCGCGATAAAAAGCAGAATGACACAAGGCACCATTGAGGTCAGACGCTTCTGAGCGGGGTTTGAAAGGCAACCAAAATGCGCAGGCACCCAGGAGGAGCGCATGGCCGTGCTGAATGCGGCGCGCAGCGGCGGCCTGACCGTGCTGTTCGATCTACCGAGCGAGGCCATGCACGACGTGTCGCTCAAGCTGCAGGACATCGAGAGCATCATGATCGGCGAACCGTTCAGCGTGACCGTGAGCATGCGCAACGAGAGCAACGAGCAGCGCACCGTCAACGCCGTGCTGTGCGCCTCGTCAGTCTACTACACGGGCATCCTGGCACGCAAGATAAAGCGCGACAAGGCCACCTTCGTGCTCCAGCCGCAAGACGGTGAGCGCCTCACGTGCACCACGGTATTGCAATTAATCACTGCGGCATATTGAGGAGCGCGTACGGTTGGATACACGACGCGGTTTATTCATTGGGCTTTTGCTATGCTTTTATGTATTCCTTTTCATTTTAGTTTTTATTTCGTATCGAAAGTGTCTGTGGGCTGATTTCATCTGGCAGCTAGCAGCTCGCCCTAATTATATGAACCTGAACGAAGTAGGGACGGCAGGAACCTATAAGAGCATTGCTTGAGGCTGCTCTCGCGCGTTGTCGAAAAATTTCGAAATGAATCCGTAAATTCACACCTAAAGGTGCCACTTTATTAAAACCAAATAATTTATTTTATTTCTGAAAAGTAAAAGAGTAAGCAAGAAGCCCAAAACTACGTAACTTTGCTATCTGACTGTAAGCCACCTTTCTTTTAAAAGTAAAAAAAAAAAAAAAAAAAAAAAAACGCGCCACATCTAATTTATCAGGATGCAGGAACGATTTTTTTTTTTTTTCAGTGTTGTGTTGCTTTTTTCCCCGTGTGGTTATAGATGTTAGCCATCTTAGTTTTAAAGGAGTTACCAGCTACCTTAGCGCCAAGTGTCACTGAAATACGTCTTTCTTTTGTCCTGTTCCGGTCGTACAAAGCGAAAAAGAAAAAGTATTTGCAGGTATCCTTCATCTGGGTAGCTGTTTACGCATTCTTTTCTATAACCAAGAAAGGAAGGGGGGGGGGGGGGCAATGACAGCCTTTTTGACTGTGCTGAAGCTGGAGAAAAAAAAATATAACACAGCAGGGAGGGGAGGGGGTAAAACTAAATAGCCAATATTGATCTACCTCCCAGAATGAGCGCGTATGTACCAAACATAGCACTGATTAGTGTTGACGTGTATCTTGCTATGGACTTAATGATACGCTGAGAGTAGAGGGAGTCACATGCACTTGAAAAAATATGCTAGCCCCTACCGCAGCGACACATTAAAAATGTGTCTTTCCAGAAGCTCCCAGCTCATTTCAAAACGTCCTGGCCGAGGCCAGAGCTTTACTTTTTCTAGAAAGCTAATTTGATGTCTCATCATTTTGTTCACAAGACTTATGTGCACTTCAACTTGATTCGAAAGCCTTTTATCCGCTTAAGAATAAATGAAGGAGGAAGTGGAGGTACGCCTTAACAAATATTAAAACACCAGTGTACACACAAAATTAAATATGGCCCGAATTTTAAAGCAACCGCGCTCTTCCATTGCAGACAGCTTTACTGCGTTTCGTGGATGAAAATTACAACGAGAGCTGAAGTTCAAAGTTAACCTAAATAAAATGTAAATAAAAGTAAAGTCAAATTTTTTCTCAATTTCAGAGGAAGTTTTGTCATTGACGGTGCGACCAGAGGAGTATCTCGATAAACTGGTCGACCACGCTATGGTGAAGATCTACGTCATCGCTAACGTCCAAGAGACACGACAAACGTGGTCTGAAGAGGACGACTTCACTATCACGAAACCGAAGCTGAACATTGAGGTGTGTGTTTAATAGTTATGATAACAGACCTAAGTTTGCTAGAAAGTGACAGAGCGCGTTCCGGAAGTCAGCTTCTAAAGAAAGAAAAAAACAAAGAAAAAAGATTACGAATTCATTGACTCTTTTTAAAAGCCCGCCGAAATCCAGAACAATCGTTCTCCTAAATTTTGAAGTTTTAAATTTTCAATTATGCCTTCATTACTATTTTGATAGGGCCGCTTATGAGCAATGTGTATCATGTAGCGGATTAAGCGTATGTTTGATGCGCATAACTTCTCCGGAGGTTTGTTAAGAGATGCATGGTGCATACTGCAGACCACGAGGGCGAACCACGGCAAATATCTCCATATGGGATTACTGCTTTCAGGTTGAGGGACCAGTGAGAGTGAACCAGCCTTTCAGGTTAGTGATGAGGTTCACAAATCCTCTCAACGTTCCACTTCAAGACTGCACCTTGTCCGTGGAAGGCCCTGGCGTCACGACTGCGCACATCGTTCACCTCTCGTAAGTGATGTATGCACTCCCACACACGCGCGCGTATACGTTCTGTCGATTACTCACTCATTTATACGCACTCATGCGCATGCGATAAGTTGGCCTGTGCGTAAGTTTTATTTGGTTCTGCCAAAATATGAGTGCGAAGCAAATTTGCTACAGGTGTTTTTGAGACAGCGTTCAGGTTCAGATTCATGTTTCACTTTGGATGCTAAGTGTAACTGACAACGAAAGTCGGGCGGCGTATTTTAAAAACCCCATTCAATCGCTTGTTTCTATTGGACTTCTTATTGTCAAAAAGCACGAAGAAAATTTACCAGTTGAATCTAGGAACTAGTGTGGTTGCCTAGGCACCTAGGAGCACTTTTGGCTTTTACCATAGAATGCGGACTGTCAGAAGTGTGTAGTAGAAAAGGGAGATGTGAACGAACTGCCCTGCGCGTTACTATATTGCCCACAGAAAGAGCGCACGCGTAGGAAACTGTAGGCTATGTTTTGGCGTGCGTGTTGCGTGGCCGCATTATATGCTGCTTAGGAATGTTCATTCCCTCATATGCAAATATTTCGCATTGCTGCCCTCCTGTTGCACCTGCACTACCCAGTCGGAAAAAAACTTCAGAAAATTTTCTGATGTTACGACAGAATTTCTGAGCGTTTTTTGACGGGAAACCTGTTGTGACAACAGAACATTCTGTAGTAACATCAGACATTTCTGTAGTTACAAGAGAAAAGTGCGACAGAACTACAGACAACAGAAATATACTACAGAAAAACTACAGAACTACAGAAAGATCTGATGGTTACGACAGAACTGTAGGATATTTTGTCGTATTTTCGACACAGTTCTGTATATTTTTTCGACTCTGTAAGTACAATTGGCTCAGTATCTAAACTTGGGCGGAGTTTTTGCGAAGAAAATGTTGCACTCTTTTTGTGCCTCTAATCAATGCAGGCAAGTGGCGCCGCGCGCTAACTGGGTGCACCGTGAAACGTTCGTCCCCGTGAAGTCCGGCCAACGCAGCATCATGGCTGTCTTCAATTGCCGGGAGCTGTTCAACATCGAAGGCTCGACGCAGGCGGTGGTCACCGAGTAGAAGTCGAGCCCCTTAACGGACGCATCGCTTGGCGCAGTGCTTGGCAGCAACTCTTATGGCAGCAGTCTTCGTTGGCAGAGACGCTTACGCTCGTGATGCCGATCGTGTTGTGCATTAGAATGATGTGCTTCGACGTCAATAAATCGTATGTGTTTGTGTATGTATACTTAGGCGCTTTCTCCAAGCCTATCTATTTATTTGAGATATTTTTATGAGCACATGACAACAGCTGGGTGCCTGAGAGTGACATCACCTACTCCTGTTAGCAGATAAGATAAGCTCACATAGACATACTACAGGGGCCTTGATATGGCCAGTTAAAGTTGCACAGTAGCACCCAGTTAACCGCACACACACTTCAACGTCGTCGTTCCTCAACACAATCGCTCAATTCTTCGTCACATGACCCCCCCCTCTCCTCCCCCCCTCCCTGGGAGCACAGTCCCGGTGCTTGCTACGGCAGAAGCGGAGAAGGCGGCTGGTAAGGCTTGAAACGGGACACATGGACGGTCTCAGACAGTGGTGCTGGTGGCAAAGAATTGGGTACCATGGGCTCGATCTCGTAAGTAACATCTGTCACTTGCGAACATCGCGGTAAGGTCCTTTGTACCGCGGTAAGAGCTTAGCACTTAGGCCGACATGACTGGACGGGAGCCACAGCAAAACAAGAGAACCAAGTGAATATTGAATGTCAAGATGGTGGCTATCCTAACGGATTTTCTGAGCTTCCTGAGAGGCAGAAAGTCGACTGCGGCCAACTTGACGGGCAGCTTATCTTATCTGCTCGGACAATTGTGCCTTGGTGTAACTGCTGACGGCACCGGAAACAGGGAAGACCGTGTCGAAGGTAAGGACTGGATTTCGTCTAAAAAGAAGACAGAAGGGAGAGTATCCAGCGGTGTCATGACGGGTTGAGTTATATGCGAAGGTCACAAAAGGTAGGCTCACATCTTAATCACGATGATCTTCTGAGACGTACATAGAAAGCATCTCCTTGAGCGTGCGGTTGAAGCGTTTCGTGAGACCATTAGTCGCTGTACTGAATTTATGATGGACAGAGCATAAACAAAGAATTTCGTTTACCACACTTGCCAGCAGAAAGGCACCGCGGTCGGTTATCAGTTGTCGGGGAGCGCCATGGTGGCATCATTCAACAGGAAGTCGGTGACGTCTGTGGCACAGCTTGTTGGTACGGCTCGGATGATGGCGTAGCGCGTCGTATATTCCGTCCCAACTGTAATCCATTTGTTTCCTGATACGGAAACTCGAAACGGTCCGAGCAGGTCAACAATGCACGAAAATGGAGTGGGCGAGATGGGAATCGGTTGAAGAGTTTCGGAGGGAAGTGCGGAGGGCTTCTTCCTGCGTTGACACAGCTCGCAAGCTGCTATATAGCGCCGCACAGATCGATACAGTCCAGGCCTGAAGAAACGTCGACGTGCGTTGTCGTAGGTACGGGTAACACCTAAGTGGCCAGCTGTGGGTGTATCATGCAGCTGCTCGAGAACAGTAGAGCGAAAGTGGTGAGACACAACTAACAAGAACTCTGAGCCATCCGAGCGCAGATTGCGGCGGTACAGAATATTCCATTGGAGCACAAACTGAATGACAGAAGGATGCGTTGAGTTGTTGGTGAGCAGGGTGATTATTCTGCCAAGGGAGACATATGAGCGATGTTCATGGGTGATATTAGAAAAACCGGCCATGGAGAGGACACAGTTGTCAACTCCGCACTTGGAAGAAGGAGGGGAATCAACTGGGTAGAGGAACAAACAGTCTGCATCACGATGATGTCGACCGGATTTATAAGTTATCGAGAAGGTGTACTCCTGGAGTCGTAACTCCGAGCGTCCAAGACGGCCAGTAGGGTCTTTAAGAGAAGAAAGCCACTAAAGAGCATGGTGGTCTGTAACAAGGGTGAAGTGTCGGCCAAATAAGTAAGGACGCAATTTGGCAACGGCCCCCACGAGAGCAAGGCATTCACGCACGGTAATTGAATAATTTCGTTCTGGATCAGATACAAGACGACTTGCATAAGCGATAACTCGGTAGTGACCACTCTGTCGCTGGATTGCTCCAATGCCATGGCCACACGCGTCGATGCGAAGTTCTGTCGGAGCGGACAGGCAGAAATGGCCTAGAACTGGTAGTGTGGTGAGTGCGGCAATAGGTGCTGTGAAAGTGTTTCCCTGGTCCGGGCTCCAGCAGAAGGGCATGCCCTTTTTCAACAGGTTCGTGAGCGGGCAGGCGATGACGGCAAAGTTGTGCACAAACCGACGAAAATAGGAGCATAAACCGATGAAACTTCAGACGTCAAGCGCAGAACTAGAAGCCAGGAAGGACTGCGCGGACGTAGTCTGGGTCGGGCCGGATGCCGTCAGCATAAACCATGTGGCCAAGAATCCTAATTATGCGGCGACCGAAGTGACATTTCTTGGCGTTGAACTGAAGGCCAGCTTGGCGAAAATTCTTGAGAATTATAGAAAGACTGTTCAGGTGACTTTCGAAAGTGGACGAAAAAACAACATCGTTTAAATAACACAGACAAGTTGTTCACTTAAAGCCCCGGAGCAACGAGTTTATCATCCATTCGAAGGTCGTGGGAGCATTACAAAGGCCGAACGGCATCACCTTGAACTGGTAGAGGCCATCAGGTGTGATGAACGCAGTTTTCTCTCGGTAGCGTTGGTTGGGGGTAATCTGCCAGTAGCCTGAACGTAGGTCAATTGATGAAACGTATTTAGCTTCATGCAAGCAGTCAAGGGCATCGTGTATTCGAGGAAGAGGATAGACATTTTTCTTTATTATGTTGTTGAGGCGTAGGTAATCACCGCAAAAACGCCATGTGTTGTCTTTCTTTTTGACGAGAACCGCAGGAGATGCCCATGGGCAACTGAAGGCTCGATGATGTCGTTGGCCAACATCTTATCAATCTCGTTTGTATTACCTGACATTCTGAAAGGCACACACTGTATGGGTGCTGGTGGGCAGGACTGGCGTAACCGGTATCTATGCGATGAGTAACGGCCGTTGTCTGACTCAGTGGACGGCGACCAATGTGGGATATGTTGCTGTACGTAAGCAGAAGCTTGTGTAGATCTTGTGCGAGATCGTGTGGTAGATCTGCCGCAGTCATCCCAGAGATAATAGCAGAACTGGAGCTCGGCTGGACGGGGACACTAGGAACTTCCAACGGAGACTCGTGCGTGAGAACAGAGACGGTGTATTCGCTCAGTGAGCACAGTTCAGCAAGTGCAATGCCTTCGGGGAGAACCTGTGGCGATAAACTAAAGTTGAGCACCGGCAGAGTGGCTTGATTTTGACAGACACGGTCGATAAGATGAGGGAGTGAAACATTACGGTGTAGAACGACATTGGTGACAGGGCAGGCAAGATAGTACCCGTCAGGAACGGTTGGATAGGGCACTAAAGGGACATAGACGGCAGCTTCCGGTGGCAGGCAACAGAATGTGGCGGATCTAAGGCGAGCTGGTCTTGACAGGTCCTTAGAGCAGATAGGCACATCGAGGTGCAGAAGAGCAGCAGAACAGTCAATGAGGGCGGAAGGAGCAGATAAAAAGTCGAGCCGAAGAATTACGTCTTGAAGGCAGCTGTGAAGAACGGTGAAAAGAACAGATCTGTATGGTGATCGCCAACACTGACACGAGCAGTACACATGACGGCTACAGCAGCACAACTGCCGTCGGCTACGCGGATGCTGGATGTCACGGTAGGGGTCATAACTTTCTTTAGGCGACGGCGAAAAGAGGAGCTCATAACTGATACTTGGGCACCAGTGTCAATGAGGGCAGGAACTGAAACACCATCCACAGAAATAATGATCAAGATATTTGGTACAGCAGAGGTCGGTAGAGGATTTGCAGCCCGGGTCGAGAATGCCGCGTCACCTCCGGTGGCTGCATTTCGTAGTTTCCCGCGAAGTGTCCGGTGTAGGAAGGCGACGAACTGCGGCGAGGAACGGGAGAGCGAGAGCGACGGAATTGCGGTGACGGTGAGCGGCTTCGGGTCGGTGCGGGAGGGACTTGGTCGGCGTAAAATTCGATGCATATGGGCGTGGTGGGTGATAGCTGTACCGATTGTTGAAGAAGCGGTGTGCTGTGTACCAACGGCGTGCGGTACAGCAGTAGCTGGAGATATGTCCCACACAATGACATAAAAAGCATATGGGACGGTCGTCAAGAGTGCGCCATTCCGCGTCATTTCGATAGTAGTACCGGGGTGGAAACCAGTCCTCGGAGTGGTAGCGGCAATAACAGGGGGTTCTCGAAGAGGGCAATGTTCCTCCATGGTGTGGCCTGTGGAGATCCTTATGTTTGCAACCTCCTGGCGGACGGCTTCTTTTATCAAGAAAACTATAGCAGCGTAGATAGAAGGTAATTGAGGAGCACTGGGGACCACAGGTGCCAGGGCCTCTAACTCTCGGCGCACGACGCGGATGAAGTTGTCTTGTGTAGACGGCTGCCTTAAAGCCGCTGAATCAGCGCAGGTGGAACTAGCAGCGGTGTTTGGCAGGCGGTCAAAACAAGGCGATATCCGACGAAGTTTAGCTTCTTTGAAGAGGCGACAGGTCTGCAATACGTCATCGACGGTTGCACAGTCTTTGCATAATAAATGATATAAGGCGTCGTCGCAAATAACTTTGAGGATATGGCCGACTTTGTCCTCTTCAGTCATGTCCTTGTCAACCTTACGGCACAAAGCGAGAACATCTTGTATGTAGGCAACGTACGGTTACGTGGCCGTTTGCGCGCGTGACGCCAGGTCTTTATTGGCGGCAAGCAGGTTTACAATGGGATTTCCAAACAGATCATGCATCTTTTGCTTGAAAACTTCCCATGAAGTTAGTTCTGGCTTGTATGTGACGTACCACTTGCGCTCTGTGCCTGTCAATAAGAAGATAAGGTTGGCTAACATCAGAGTGGCATCCCACCGATTATTCGCGCTGGCGCGCTCATACAGGTCGAGCCAGTCGTCTACGCCGACGTTGTCGTCAGTGCCACATAATGGGCCAGGGTCGTAGGCTGGACCATGACGACGGCTTACGTGGGGCCACTGAAGAGGAGGCGGTAGCTGTTGGGTCGGCGGCAGTGGACATGTTGATGGCTGCAATGTGATGGCCACAGCGGATGTCCAGTGTGGGGTACGGGAATCGAACTGCAGCCTCCACCAAGATGTTACAGGGGCCTTGATATGGCCAGTTAATGCAGCACAGCACAGTTAGCACAGTAGTGTCCAGTTAACCGCACACACACTGCAACCGTCGTCATCCCTCAGCACAATCGCTCAATTCTTCTTCGTCACAACACAACCGGATTTTAGCAAGCCGTACGAACGTGCCTGCGTCGCCAATAGTACCAGAGTGCATGACTGAGGATGCAAAGGCCCCGGAAGGTTTGATTCCTATCTCAAAGGAGCTGAGTGGGTATCTCCTGCCGTCATGTCATGTGATTTCGAGACATCACTCAACCTGCCGACCAATAAGTGCCTGGTCATGCAATCCGTCAACAACGCAACTAGGGCAACAGAGGCATGCACTTGATTTTACGCAGCCTACGCCGACGCCAGATTTTCTGGGGAATGTGGCCTTTAACGCTATCACGCAAAAAAAAAAAAAATGCCTGTTATAGAGAAGCAAATTCAAACAATCATGATCAATGGTGCAGTAACTGGGTACGCAACGAAAATATCAATAAGACAGTATACACTGCAAACTTTATTCACAAACCTCTCCATAGGAAAGACCATGGGGGGAACTAACGGTAGCTATGCGTTCCTCAAACCCTCCACTCCATCATCGTACTTGCTTCTGTCATAATTCCCTTTCTTTCTAGGCACGCGTGTGTGTGTGTGTGGGGGGGGAGGAGAGTTCAAAGTCATATTGCTTGAGACTGCCGCAATTGATGATTTCCCGGAAAAAAAAAAAGAAACAGACTATGCAACCGTGTCTAAATATCACTGCCCGCAAGCGTTTTCCTTCTTCACCTCTTCAGGTTTACGGTTACCTTCAAGGCAAGTCTTATAAAAAAATATGACCATTGCATAATGGCCGTGGGTGGCTGCTTTTTTACATCAGCAATGTGGTGCCGGTCAGGGCGCGGTTTTCATTCTGCGCATGAGAACGTCTCCCCGTGGTATCTTTAAACCTTAGCTCTTCCGCATCCCACAGAAAAGAATTTGTGACGCATTAAATGAAGCTGAAGGCAGCCTAAACCTATTTTTTTTTTTTTTTTCACCTAAGCAATGTCATAAAAATAAAAGTGGTCCTCGTATTGCGGCGCTCACCACAATCGCCGTCTTTCAGGAAAAAAAGCGAAATGAAGAAGTCTGATTTGGTTTGTAGGGTTTAACTTCCCAAAACCACTCAGGCTATGAGAGAAGTCGTAGTGGAGGGATCCGGAAATTTCGACCACCTGAGGATGCTTAACATGCATTGACAGTGGCTCAGCACATGGACGCCATGCTTTTCGTCTCCATCGAAAAGCGGCCGCCTCAGCCGTTATTCGACCTCGCGTCCTTGAGTTCAGTAGTCGAGAACCCTGACCTCTGAGCCACCCCGGCGGAACGAAAGAAAGAAAAAATTGATGAGGTTTAACTCTTCTAAATCTGGGTATACGGAACGAAAATCTGTGCTGGATGATCGGACGCAGCATGACGACGCCGCCGAAGTGGTTACGCACTCGGTCCGGAATGCGCCTCATTCAAGGCGAAACTGGAATAATATACCCTCTCCTATTCACGTGGTAACACAGCGGCGGAACAGGGAGAGTGGCTTTAGTCTAAAGTTTTGGTAGGTGTGCGAAGAAGGAACGAGCACCGCTGACTCCGCGCGTCGCACCTAAAATCACACGTGAGCTCCGCCAGCTCGAGGTCAAACACTCGCCAAAACTTTACCTTGGCAGCCATGGAGCAGTATACTCCGTTTCATATACAGCAGTTATCCAGCCAAGGCTGAGGCGCCTGTTCGAGCTCCTCGTCCGCTCCTTAATGCAGTGCATCGAGAATAAAATTACTAACGAGGTTAAAATTAATGTAAATATTGGTCGATATTGTAGTATCATAATACAAGTTTTTTATTTTTAAGAAGGTAGCTATTTGTTTGTTTGTTTTTCTTCTCCAGAACAGAGCATTTTAGTTTACTGGTTTTCTCGGGCTCCTCCTATATAAGGTTTTCGCATCTATTTCTGTGGTTTTTAATTCTGCGAAAATGGCGTCGCTATCTCCTACTCGCTTGTTTCCTTGCCCACCTGCAACTGCAACTTCGTAAACAACTCCTGCTCGCCTTTTTTCCAAGCTGAAGTCGGGGAAGATTTCGAAAGATTGCAAAAGGTGATAGTCAACGTCTACGCTAGCATAAGGGAGCGTTTTCCTGAGAAAATTGGACACGAAGTTCTCGCAATTGTGGGCGAAGTGTTCGGGGTGAGCGCTCGAACCGCTGCGAGGTTCAAGAAAGAAGCTGTCTCTAGCGGAATAAACTCACGCAAAAAAGACCTAGCAAGGTGAAAGCACTCAGTTTTTACAGTGTGAGGTATGACAGCTTCACACACAACGCCAGCAGACTCGCATTTTTGTATGGCGAACGCCAAATCTTTACTTTAAAAATAGTATTCACTGTAAAATCTCCAAATCTCCAACAAAGTTTTTACTGTAAAAAACTCTCCTGTACTGTAACACTGCTATGTTTTTCAAAGCAATCATTCCAGTTTGATGAAAAACGGGCTGTTATGCACAATGCGCTTTCGAGTTTGTGCCTAGCCATTCCTAAATAAAAAGCTGTACAATAAAATACACATAGGCTTGGAGTCGAACCTCGGACCTTCACAGAATGAACAAATATGCCCGTGCTTCATACCATGAGCCACGACGCGATTTTTCTTCGTTTCCTATTAACAATGATATTTACAGTGGGGAAAAGTCAAAGTATAGTGCCACTACTTTTGCTTTGAGCCACGACGCGAGACCGAGTGGCACGTTTGGCTTGGTTTTGTGGAGCGGGCTATTTCCGTACCTTCCGCAGCGTTGATTGCGACGTATGAAATGGAGTATAAAGTTTTTCGCTCCAAAATGAGGAAAGTACGAAAGGGGATGCCATTTGCTTCAGTCAAGGTTGCCACGCTTAGAATGGCGAATGTAGCGTACCAAATGCGTACGCTCCTGGCGGGAACTCTTCACGATGATTCAACTTGAAACGTTGCAGACAATGGACATGCACGTGTGTGCTGCTGAGCAGGCGCCGAAAACCACCCGCTGAACACGCGACTGTTTCTAGAGTCTAGTGATGGAGAGAGCGTCACGAACCGCATGTTCTCGGGAGCTATCTGTACCACAAGAATGTACAACCATACTAGACACAGCGGAAATTTACGGTGGCAGAGTAACTTTCTCAAGAATGCCACGGCTCGAGAAGGCCCCGCGTCCACTGCCATGCAATCCCTCCCAACGACAAAAAGTGCATTACACAGTCTCGAATCTTCTTCTATACCCGGTTGTAAAATCATTCGCCGGAACAAGATCTCTTCAGAGACCATTCCTTCGGTTTCGCATCGTTGTATTAGTACTAACAGTAGTGGTGTCGTACAACAATAATTTTTTTTTTTCATTAATTCACTTTACTGAGTGCTACAATCTTTAAACATACATTATTTAGTGGATCTGTAGCCGAAGGCTAGTTTCGCATTCATGTTCGTAAATATGACTGAGTGAGGCGGAAGACTGGTCACGAAAGCGAAAAAAAAAATTGATTACACACTTCATGACACTATCACACTTACCCAAAACTAAATTGCTACATCTTCATATCATAGAAACATTATATTCTTTTGGAAATGAATTAGAGAAAGTAATATGATGACTCATACAGAATACCCTTTTGGCAACATTAGAAGAAAAAAAAAAAAGGTCTACATCATCCATGTCTTGACCTATAAGAAGACGGCACATAGCACGTAACTGTGCTCCATGCAAACAATATATACACTCCAATATATATATATATATATATATATATATATATATATATATATATATATATATATATATATATATATATATATATATATATATATATATATATATATATGCATGAACATACATACACATTGCCACATATAGTTTAGAGCTTGCACGAAAGAAGGAAAGTTAAAAATCCTTTGCCCAGAAATATTTCTGTAATGCTGTTGTGTTTGGGGTGTAAGAGGTAGGAAAAATATCTTGCGGAAGAGAGTTCCATGCTTTCACACCTGTGTGATAAGGCGCCGCTGGCCATAGTCGTTATGAGAAATCGGCAGTAAAAATTGTATCTCGGGAGCAGCGCGTGATCTACAACTGGAAGAAGTAAGCACGGTTGAAGGAAATGGCATCTTATTATCTATTATTCTGCAAACATATTGATAAGTGGCAGAAGGCTAGTACAGGAAACCAAAACAGGGGATAAGAGACGTAAGTGTTCAGGCAAGCAGCAACCATTGCTTCAGCTTCGTCGTTTCTCACTCTGTAGTCCATCGTCGTCCTCTTCAGTGGCATACAGGTAACAATATAAAGTGGTGCGGTAATCACGCAAAGTGTGTATAGTCATTATTTTCGATTCTGTGAACACAGGTCGTGACGTTGGGTTAGTTTCTGCGGAGTTAATACATCCCAAAGCTCTCTTTTGTAATAGTATGAGAGGTTCAAGATATGTTCGATATGTGAATCACCAGGCCTCAATGCAATACGCGATGTGCGACTGAAAAACGCAAAAGTAAATTGTCCTTAAAAGTTTTATATCGGAGCACTTTCTTGCTTTAGACAGGATAAAACATGAATAAAATAGCTTTTTGACGAGAATATTCAAATGTCGTTTCCAGTTCATTTCACTGTCCAGAGTAATGCCTAGGTAGGGAATTGTTTGGACTTGTTCTAAACGGTACATGTTATGGTACGGTATGGTATGGTATGGTATGGTATGGTATGGTATGGTATGGTATGGTATGGTATGGTATGGTATGGTATGGTATGGTATGGTATGGTATGGTATGGTATGGTATGGTATGGTATGGTATGGTAAGGCGTGGCACGGCATGGCGTGGCATGGCGTGACATGGCGTGGTATGGCACGGTATGGTATGGTATCGTATGTGGGACTTAGGCACACGATGCCGCTGATGATATGAAGAACGTCATAGTGACCAAGAGTCAGATTACAGCACCTGAGGTTCTTTAGCGATCACTGACATCGAATAGTACACGGGAGTCTTTGGCGTTTCGCCTCCATTGAAGCGCGGCAGCCGAGGCCGAGTTCGAACCCGCCTACTCAGACTCAGTAGCCGCAGCACCTAACCACCACTGATGGCACCGCAAGTAGTAGTGGCGGTGGTAGTTGTAGTTGTAGTATGCCAGTAGTAATGACTAGTAATAACAGTAGTAGTAGTAGTAGCAGTAGTAGCAGTAGTAGTAGTAGTGGTAGTAGTAGTAGTAGTAGTAGCAGTAGTAGCAGTAAGTAGTAGTAGTAGTAGTAGTAGCAGTAGTAGCAGTATTAGCAGTAGTAGCAGTAGTAGTAGTAGTAGTAGCAGTAGTAGTAGTAGTAGTAGTAGCAGTAGTAGTAGTAGTAGTAGTAGTAGTAGTAGTAGTAGTAGTAGTAGTAGTAGTAGTAAGTAGTAGTAGTAAGTAGTAGTAGTAGTAGTAAGTAGTAGTAGTAGTAGTAGTAGTAGTAGTAGTAGTAGTAGTAGTAGTAGTAGTAGTAGTAGTAGTAGTAGTAGTGGTGGTAGTAGTAGTAGTAGTAGTAGTAGACAGAAATGCGACAGATGCTATTTTATGAATGTGCGATGCCAAAAAGCCGAATCGACGAGCTTTCAAACGCATTTTTTTTTTTTGTAACTTCGATTTTTCGAATAACACAGCAAATTAAGAAAATTTAGAAACGGAGCTCTTCGCGATGTAGTATTTTCCTTTAAAATTCAAAGTAAAAAAGTTGGTTAGGTCATTTCAGTTACTCGTCTAATAATCAAGCTGCCATGCATATGGTGTCCGCCTTGATGCAAAAGCCCACCTGCACAGACTGCACAGGAGCATTTCTCAGTTTCAAAATACGAGTTTGAGAACTGCAAGAAAAAAAAAAAAAATAAAAAAATCACCTTGTATATGCATGTCGCCTTTAAATTATTTACCGGAATAAATCGCGGAATAAGGAATATACCCGAGCAGCTGTCGTTGAATATCGCGTCACATAATGATAGCGGTTCTGTGAATATTTTCTTTGTTTGAAGCTTTCCTAATTTATGCTTCAAATCGTCGTCACTTCTTACTGCGTATCTTGGTCGCATGGTGCATTCTATCTCTGACGGTTGCTGCAGCATAAAACCCCAATTTTTCTTCTTTTTTTTTCGCTACATGTAGTTCACACACAGAATCAAAACTAAAATTGAGTAACGAACAGGTAATCTACACGTCGGAAAGGGATTACAAATGTCGCATGGAACGGCCGCACTCTAAGAAACAATAGAAAAAAACTAACTCTCAGGTCTACTTGTGAGATCTAAGAGATGGCCACGACAGTAACTTTTGACCGATGAGCCCAGTACCTCGAACCGCAACCTCTGGACGCGTTTCCTCGTCACACTCAAACATGGTGCGAGACTGGAGGAGTTCCTCTCAGACACTGCTATTGAAGACAAATGGCCTGTAAGAAGGAAGAGAGTGCAGATGTCATACACGCTGAAAGAGCAT